>NW_023637593.1:54653-204724 GCF_015220235.1 Choloepus didactylus
CCATTTTATGAATCAGACTTTATCTTCTTAAGTAAAAGTTATATTTTGTCCATATTTATATTATAACTTTCAAGTCAGGATTTTTTTGTGGGTGTTACACAATTTGTTCTTATTGTAAACATTTTTTGTGTGTTGACTTTCCTATGGTTATTTTAAGTTTAATAAGAATTTAAGTATATCTCTTAATGTCACACTATTTCTGTGAATGTGTTTGATTCCTGGGCAGGTGAAGGCAGATGCCATCAGGCCCCCCACACCCACTGTCCTCACTGACTTGAATTCTCTGAATTGTTCTCCCAGGCCCAGACTCATGGGGCATTTCCGTAGATGTTCTAGGACATGTTCTCACCTCTGGGCCTCTCTTTATGATGTTTCTGGATAACATTCATTTAGCTTGGGCCACAGAGGCTTAAATGTCAGGGCTTTGTCCACTCTTAGTACCAAGTCACACAGTCACCACCATCACCTTGTTGTACCCTGGGTGATGCCTGATGCTCATCCTGACTGTGATGAGGTGAGGGCTGGTCCCTGTCCTGGCAGAAGGATCAGACATGAAACCAAGGTTCACAGTGAGAGGGGGTGACACTGTAAGAGGAGATCATGGTCCAGGAAGAATCTTCTATGGTGGCACCCAAAAAGGGGAGAGTGAGTCTCAGAATTGCAGATGGTCAGGACACCTTCCGGGGGAGAAGGGGTAGGCAGGCCTCAAGCTGGGCTCAGCAGGTGCTGCCCCCAGAGGAGAAGAAGAACAATGCAAAATGCTGGGGGAAGAGTGGAAGTGGAAGGGAGGGGAGGGGTGTGGAGATCAGCACCAGCAACTGGATGGGTGGGCTGGGAGTGGGAACTTGGTCACCACCCTGAGGCAGGCACCTCACCCTCTATTGATCTGGGCAGATTCCAGTACTTTTAGAAAGGGAAATGGAATTGCCAGGTTCCCCACCATACCCCCTTCATATATGGGAGAGCAGAGGATAAGTCCAGGACAGGATTTTCCACAAGCAGGGAAAGCAGAGGTCTGAGGGAAAGGACAGATCCAAGGGACGTGGAGGGTGTCACTCTCCAGTTTCCAGCTTCAGGGCCAATGGGATGTGCAGTGTAATTGACAGTGGGGATCAACCTGACTCTGGACAATTCAGAGTAACAATTTTCAGGTCATAGAATTTTCATACCTTTTTGAAATTCAAACCAAGGGGAGGAATGAATTTGATGTGTATAACCTCTCTCTGTTCCAAAACCATCCTCACTTAATTAAACAAAAAGTCATTATGAAGGTTGTTGAGCTGTTAAACTTTTCCATAGGGACTTCAAGGTGTAATTGCTTTTATTCCAAAAGGAAACCTTAGTTTTCTTTTTTTACATGATATATTTTAATCTTAAACTTCAAAAAATAACATGCTGCCTCAAGTTTGATAAGGGGTGGCACTGTGCAACTTGGAATTTAAAGAGGAATATGCTTTTGTAGCCTACAAGTTTACTAGTTGGTAAAACTTTCATCTCAGAATTGAGGTATAGCCTTATTATAATCCCTGAATGTCATTAGATCCTCTAAGCTTGTGGATGAAAAGTCCACCTTTCCAGCCCCCACAGCTACAGTTTGTTGTTATGTTTCCCTCCCAATGCCATAAGTTTAATAGAATTTTATTTCTTCTTTTTACATTTCCCAAAACCCCATGGCCCAGGCCATGGCCTGTTGCTGGGGTCACAGCCGTGGGCCTGTGGGGGTGGCAGGTGTCATCCCTGGGGGCTGCCTTGGTGTCTCTGACTCAGGAAGGTAGCCCAGTCTCACTGAGTGGACACAATTCCACTAAATGTCAGGGTCATGTGGAAATAGCAGCAAATTCTTCTCAGATTCTGTATATTGTGTGATTATGTTGGTGTGAGGACATTTTCTTAAGTCTTTATATGTATTTAGTGACAATTTGAGAGATGTTTTCTGAATGGAGAATTTTTTATAGAATTAAGAGTAAATATAGTTTCACATCAACAATATAAGAGTTATAGGACATAGCCTGTGAGGTTTGGAGTTTTTGTCCCACTTCCTCATCTGTGTCACTGCAAGCAGAATTGCTGTGCCAGATCCCACAGTAATGTCAGCCTTATCCTCAGTCTGCAGCCCAGAGATGAGCAAAAGGCCTGCATTGGATGAGACATCTTTGGATCCAGAAAAGCAACTGGGCCCCTGGAGCCCTGGTACTTTCTTGAGTCTGAGTAGTAGCTCAGGAGATACCGGGGAGGGCTCCCTGACTTCTGATGGTACCAGAATATAATTTCTCCTGCAATGTTGATGCCACTTTTCAGAGTGCAGGTGAGTCTGGTAGGAATTCCTGGGGAATCAGAGAGGGGGGAACCTGCAGACAAACAGATATAGGTGATGGACAGAGACCAGGTGAAGCTACAGAGATCTGAGCCAGCCCCTGAGGCCTGTCCGTACCTGTGCAGTGGGAGAGGAGCAGGAGGACAGGAGTCTAGGTCTTCAGGTGGGCTGCCCAGGGCCTTTTTAAACCTCCATACTGGACTTGTAGAGGAGGGACTAGTCATGCTAACATGTTCCCTCCCACTTCTGTCCCCATCTCCTTCCTGAGCTGGGGCCTGTGGACAGAGGTGTCTAAGGAGCAGGGATGCTCTGAGGTTGCTCCTTGTGGGGAGCCTGGGTGGAAGTAGCCACTAATGGGAATATCCCCAAGGCTGAAGGCAGAAGAATCTTCCAGAGACCACAGCTGTTGATTCATCATCAGGGAGCTCAGGCCGAAACAGATTTGGGGTCAGTGGGACACTCAAGCATATGTGAGCTCCCTCCACAGGGTGCCCCTTGCATAGCCCCATGGTGCCCCCTGCTGGTCACATGGAAAACATCAGTCTCTACAATCCTGGGTTTTTCTGTCATTCCATATTTTCACTGTAATTCCACACATTTTGACTGAGACATCTGTGTGCCAAGCACTGAGCTCAGACCTGATATTGCTAAGATAGCTTACTTACTGTTTTTACGAGGATGTATGAGGGAAAAGCCAAAATGAAATAAATAATACAGGGAACATGGAGAGTACTGGGAGAGAAGACTGTGGTCTTAAAAACTGTAATATTTGGGGGCATCTAGAGAAGGTTCCTCAGAGAGGGTGCCCTTCAATTGGCCTTGTTTGGATGAGTGGGTGTGGAGCTCCCCATGGGAGAGAAGGAGGGAGTGACTTCTGGAAGAGAAAGGATTTTAGGAGTTTCAAATTCATGAAAGGTCAAGGGAGGTTCCATGGATGGCAAAACTTTGGAGATGATGTGTTTGAGAGATACTAGAGGGAGGGAGAGATCCAGGTATCCATGGGACACAGTGAGGGCTCCAGGAAGAAAGTAGGAGGGGAGTCAAGAGGGGAAGTCAATTTTCATTTGAACCATCCTTCCTGAGACTATTGCATGCATAGGTCTGTTTCTGTGCTGTTAATTAAGTTTCTTTTCTGTAACTTAACATGTTTAATTTTACTTTAAATTTTCTTTCATTAACCAGTGGTGTATGTCCCCCTCATTTTTCATGAATTTGCAAAAATCTTGCTGCATATTCCTGGGCTTAACATTTTCCACGTGGGTATTTGAAAATGTGCAAACTTTCCCCAATAAATCTCTATTTATTAAAATCTATTAATTATATTAATAAATTAGCATAATTTTCATCTTTTCCATATTAACTCAGCATATCCAGGTCTTGTTTTATCCCCTTAGGTGGAATTTTATTTTATCATAGAATATTCTGGTGCAGTTTCTGGCAGGTGGTTGCCTCAATGCTGCATGTGTGTGGTGTTTGCAGGGAGAAGAGGATGCAATCAAGACTCCATCCAAGAACTCATTCTCAGTTCAGGGTCCTGTGCTGATGCAATAGAAGACACAAGCTGGGCCTGGTGCTCGTCTCCAGAGTTGACCAAGTGAGAGACATGCTCAGAAGAGACTCTTGAACATACCTGAATCTCATTTTTCACTGGCCTGGATCCCAGGGTGATCCCCAGGTGAGCCTGGCTCTGACATAATTAACCTTTGTAGCTTATGGGGCTGCCCTGGGTGGGTTGGCCTCATCCTGCCCATTTCATTGTATCTGACAGGAACCTGTTTCTACCATGTATTTTCTGTCTGTGTGGAGGTGAGGGTGTGATTTTAGCTACATGTCAGTCTAAAGTTTCTTAAAGTCAGTGACACATGGGAGAGCCTCAGACTCTCGGCATTTCACATCCAGTCATCCCAGTAAAGTCAAGGGCTGGCTGTACCAGTGTCAATAAATGTCACCCATCTTAGGGAGACTAGGCCACAGGCAGTGATAGGGTGACTGCACCAGGCTGAGGGATCTATAGGAGATTACTCTCTCCCTTTCCCATCAGTCTGAAACCCTGTGTAAGTCTTAGAGCCCCCATGCCATGTACAGCAGTAATAGTCAGACTTGTCCTCAGGCTACAGCCCAGAGATTTGCAGATCACCTGAGATACTTGAGGCATCTTTAGCTCAAGGGAAACCCTGATGCTTCTCTGAGTCTGTCTTGAATCCCAGGAGACACTGGGGAGGGCTCCCTGGCTTCTGCTGGAACCAGCATATCCAGAAGTCCCCACACTGAAGCCACTGCTCAGGGTGCAGGTGAGTCTCACAGATGTTCCTGGGGATGCAGAGAGGGGGCAGCTGAGTCAGCACAGGCTGGGAGAGGGAAAATGCAAAACAATTATTGTTGATGGAGCAGAGGTCAGGGGTAAGCTGCTGGGGATCTGAGCCAGGTGAGCTCTTGCAGCCTGGGGTGATGCCCTGAGTCCCTGAGACCTGTCCCCGCCTGGGCCATGAGAGATGAGCAGGACAAGGAGAGGGGTCCAGGCCATGGTGGACACAGCCCCTGAGGCCCTGAGCTGAGGGTCTGCTGCCCTGACCTCTCTTTGATGCTGGGAGCTGCAGGGAGAATGGGCTGTTTATGCACACATTTCCCTCTGGGGAACTCTGCTCTACCTTGAACCCAACTGAGGTCTGATCCTGTACTTTAGAAAGAGGAGCCTATGGTATGAGCTCAATGTTTTCCCCCAGTAGGGGTCAGAGTGGAAGCACCTGATGGAACCTCTGCAGAGCAGCTAGCAGGAGACTCTTCCAAGCCAGAGTCCAGAAGGACAGAGCTGACTTTCCATTAGCAAACAAAGGCAGCAATGCCCACCCCTGGAGCCTTGGGGATTACACAGTGGTGGGCCTCCCCTGTGCATTTTCTGGGAAAGATCCACAGCTCCCCCTGCTGCCCATTGATCAAACTGCAGCCTCTATGCTGAGAGAGTGTGGGGGCCCCAGCCTTATTGCCTCTTGGCTTTCAGTCCCCAAACACCATGTGCCATGCCCCCCACTGTGCCCCAAGAGAACAGACATGAATAAAGGGCCTTTCTCATTGAGGGGCTCCTGTAACAGGGGAAGGAGCGGCTATGGGCACATGGCCATGTCCCAGTGCACATGAGGATCAAGGGAGGGAGAATGCAGAGGACCCTGGGCCCCAAGCCCTGAGCAGCCCTTTCTCCAGGGACCCCAGGAAGGAGGAGCCTGGGGGTCTGGGACTGCATGGACAGTGGGGTCCCGGTGCTGGGCACAGATGCTCATAGTATCCAGAAGAGATGCAGGGTCCCTAGGGGAGGGAGAAGAGGGTCTGACCCAGGCTGGAGGGGTCCTGGGTCCCTGAGGCCTGTCCCCACCTGGATAGTGAGAGCAGCAGGAGGAGGAGAGGGATCCAGGCCATGGTGACACAGCCCCTGAGACCATAGAGGGGCCTGACAGAGGAGGGGCTGCTCATGCACATGTGCTCCCACCCACCACCTCTCCCCCTGCAGGATCTAAGGGACAAACTCAGTAGGGACAGTCCCCGAGCAGCCCCTGCTGGTCTGTGCATCTCCAGTCTCCTCTGAGACATAAAATTGCTGGGGCTGTCCTCCTAATCATATCATTTCCATATTTGTGCAGTAACTGGTTCTCATATGCATCAAATCCTTGTCCTTATCATCTAGAAGGAAGAAAGGAGGGGACAAACGATAACTGTGGATGAGAAAATTACCAACTATATTATATAGAGAGTTACAAAGCCTTCAGATTTTGAGAGCTTGTGGCAATCAGGACACTACAAGGGGACAAATTTAACTTGTGTTTTGTTGAGTGATAAGGAGAAATCTGGGTGAATGTCAGCAGGAGGGCATCTCAATGAGGAGACAGATTTTACAAATCCCAAGGCATGGAATAAATTGTGCATTTAGGAGGCTGCATTATTCTGGGCACTGCTGCAGGGGGTGAAGGGGGTGGGGACAGCCCAGCCCAGGCCTGGTCTCCTGGGACTGGATTGACAGTGGCCTGTTTTGCCCACTAAGGAGCTGGCAGTTTGTCCTTTATGATTTGGGGTATCTTGAGATTTTTAAGCAGGAAACAATATTGAGCTTCTATTTTGGTCAGTTGCTGTGAAAATAGAATTCTGAGTGACCGGAGCAGAGGCCTCAGGCTAGGGGTGTGTGTGGTTCTCATGGAAAGCAGTTGGCAGGGAGAGCAGAGGAGGGGTCAGACCCCAGGGACATGAGGCAGGTCACGTCTCAGGAATGATGGCCAATAGGATGTGGTGTGCTTAGAAAGAGGAATAATTATGCCCCCTGACACCCTAGTTTCTGAGAAGTCAGAGAGGTCAGTGATGCAGACAAGATGCAGGGAATAAGGTGCACATTTGCAGAGCTCCAGGCATTGCTGCAGTTGGGGGATAAATGTGGGATCAGCCAGAGGAAAACCATCTGTGCTTATAAGGACCTTCCTAGTGGGTAAAGCAGGATAAGAAGAGACATCTCTCTAACTCTCCAGAGTTCTTAGGGAGCACTTTTTTGGGGTGCATTTGTGAAGGGAGAGACTCTCACAGTGGCAGGGACCCCACACAATCCTGACTGGGGACCTTCTGCCCCTTGTCATTTCCCTGAGGCTATTCAAGGAGCACAGAGGAAAAGGGAAATTTTTTCCCCTAGAGAGCATCAACAATTCTGAAGTGTTTGAAATAAAATAGTAGCTAAGATTTGAAATTTAAATAGCAAATGTTTTTAAATGTTCCCTTAGCTGAGCACCATTTCAACAACTGGCTGAGCCAGAGCTGTGGATTCCTGCATCTTCACTGTACAGTCTCCTCTTATGAAGGGAAAATTAGCAGAAATGAGAACATGAACCCCTGGGAACTCTTTCCTCTTTGAATTAAACACAAATGCAGACTCTGGGGTCATTGTGCTAGAAACATTTTTCAAGGAGAAGATTCTTCTTAATATCACCATGAAATTAAAATAAGCTGTATTTATATACCTCACAGTCTAAGGCTCTGTTCCATTTTCATTTGAAATTAAGAGCATGTTTCAGAAAGATTTCATATAGGATAGGAGAGGTTTGGGAGGATCCAAGGTAGTGCAAACTTTAGAAAAAATAAATTTTCCACTTTTAATTTACAATAAATTCATACATTTTTATTTGAATTGGGTAAAGGGAATTCTGTTACCAATGTGGAGAACTGGCTAAACTGAAGGAGTACCAAACAACAACAACAACAACAACAACAACAACAACAACAACAACAAAGCTAAACAAAACAAAAACAAATCAGCAAATGCTCATCTGCAGAGTTACCAGGGATATTTATGGGTTTGACCCAGTGACAGCATTTTATTTTAAATTGGTGCATTCACAAGGCACAGCATCCAGTGTCCAGACTCCAATGCTGGTTCCTGGGGGCCTGGCCCTGATCCGTTGTGGGTTTGTGCTCATGGAGTAGAGGAAGGACATGAGGTTTATCTTTTCAGGGGCCTTTCTGATGTGGAGGCACAAAGCAGATCCCAAGGGCCTTGATCAACTTCTGGTTACTCTCTTTTTTTTTGGTGGGGGGGGAATATAAATTTATGTACTCTCCTTTAGGACATGTGGGTTGTCATCTGGATGGATTTTACTTTCAGTTCCAGGTCCTTCTTGGGTGGAAATTTGTTGACAATTCTGTCTGTTCTTTGTTATTTCTGGTTATTAGGATGGGTATACATTTTTGTTGTGTGTTTGTTCAGAGTCTTTAGAGTCTTCATGGGCAATATATGTAAAAGTAGGAGTCATTGTGGCACCATTTAAACCAGAAACCCAGGGTTTATGTGTTAATGTGATTGTGGATAAATTTATTAGCCCCTAAAATGCAAGCATCATAAGGTTGGAATCTATGGGGCCAAGGGTTTCTGTCCCATGTCCCCATCTGTCCTTGTCCCTGTGATGAGCACCACTTCCATGCACCTGGCAGTAATAGCCTTGCCTCCAGCTGGAGCCCAGAGAAGAACAAATGTGCTGCATTGCTTGAGGCATCCTTGGATCCAGAGACCCCACCAGGGTCCCCAGCTCCCTGCTGCTGGGCTGAGTGTGAGCAGCACAGGAAGGACCAGGGGGCACTCCCTGCCTCTGCTGGCCCCAGTCCATGTTCCCCTGTGAGCACTGAGGTCACTGCTCAGGGTGCAGTGAGTCTGGCTGTTGTGCCTGAGTTCCTGGGGATGCAGAGAGGGCAACTGAGTCAGCACAGGCTGGGGAGGGAACCTGCAACACAGACCAGGAAAGTGATGGGCAAGGTGCAGAGTGCAGCTGCCTGGGGTCTGAGGCAGAGGGGCTGATGCAGGCTGGGGGGCTACACTGGGTCTCTGAGGCCTGTCCCTACCTGTGCAGTGAGAGAGGAGCATGAGGAGGGGATGGCCACATGCCATGGTAGATGTGGCACAGTGAGGCGCAGCATAGTGGGGCTACCCCAGGCCGCTCTTATTCCCTCCCTATGGGCCACAGAAAAGGGGACTTTCTTTGAAAATTCAGGCCCACCTCCCCTCTCTCCCAACTTCCCTGATAGAGCTAGATTCTAGACCCTGAGCTGGGCCTGTGGGCAGAGGGAAAGTCTGAGGCTCTAGTTCACCAATGGGTGGGGCCCAAAAGACAGCAGCTTCCAGGACACACAGACCCCTGTGCAGGACACTCTGCCAGGCCCAGAAAGGAACTGGCCACTGAGGCTCCACAGGGACCCCAGGCCTGAGGCCTCTGGTCAGTTGAGAGTTACCCAGCTGTGAGCACCCATCCTGCAGGATCCCCCAGAGCCCCTCCTGGTCTTAAGGTCCAGCTCTCCCTCCTTCTAGACCTGGGAGCCCTGAGGCTTTCCTTCTGTCACACTGCTCCATTCCCCACCTTCACATGGACCCTTGACTCTCTCTTTCCCACAGTTCAGATGAATCCCTCAGGGACATTGGAGCTGTCACCCTGGCGTAGTGCTCACTGACAGGAGCCTTGCTCTGAGGGACACACATGAAATCACAGCCTTGGAGCCTGCCAGCTGCTCTGAGCTGTGGGGAAAACACAGGAGCAGAGAGCAGAGCAGGTCTGTTCCAGTTTGCTAATCCTGCCATTTTGCAAAACACCAGAAATGGATTGGCTTTTATAAAGGGGTGTTATTTAGTTACAAAATACAGTCTTAAGGCCATAAAATGTCCAAGGTAAGGCATCAACAATCAGGTATCTTCACTGGAGAAAGGCCATTGGCATCTGGAAACCTCTGTTAGCTGGGAAGGCACATGTCTGGTGTCTGCTCCCAGGCTACATTTCAAAATGGCATTCCCCAAAATGTTAGTGTCAGCTTTCAATGGCCATCTTCAAAATATCTCTGTAAGCTGCCATTCTGCTCTGACATCCTTGTGTCCATGAACAATTTTATAGGACTCCAGTGATTAAATCAAGAATCACCCTGAATGTTCATGGTCCATATCTCCACGGAATTAATTTGATCAAACAGTTCACCCACAGTTGATTGAGTCACATCTCCATAGAAACACTCAATCAAAGGATTTCAACCTAATCAACACTAATACATCTGCCCCCACAAGATTGCATTAAACAACTGGCATTTTGGGGGACATAATAAAACCAACTAGCAAGGGTTCATCAATGCAGAGCCCACAGGGAGGTGACACTTGCAGTGTCCCCTGAAGTGTGAATTGGAGTTTTTTGCAGGGAAAGAGATGTTCATAGAAGAGGAAAGATAACAGGCCAAATGCTCACCCCTTCCCCAGCAAGGCACAGGCAGGAGATGCAAACTGTCCATGGGCTGCTACAGAGTGTTTAGAACTGGATTTGGTGTGGGTGTGTGGGAGCAGATTGCAGGAGGCCAAAAAAAAAAAGAACATGAAAAGATGCACTACTTCATAGTCATCAGGGAAATATAAAACAAAACCACAAGGAGACACCATTTGTCACCCGCTAGAATGGCTGCTATTTAAAACACAGAAAAGTACAAGTGATGGAGAGGATGTGGAGAAATAGGAAAACTAGTTCATTGTTGGGAATGTAAAATGGTGCAGCCACATTGAAAAAAAAAAAAGGTGGTTCATAAGAAAGTTAAGTATAGAATTACCTTATGACCCAGCAATCCCACTCTAAGTATATATCCAGAAGAATTAAGAGCAGAAACTCAAAACAGACATTTTCACATGGATTTTCATAGCAGCGTTATTCACATCTGCCAAAAACTGAAAGCAGTTAAATGTCCATCAGCCAACGCATGGATAAACCAAATGTGGTGTATGAAAACAGTGGAATATTATTTGGCTGTAAAATGGAATGAATTTCTGATACATTCAACAACATGGATGAAGCCTGAAGACATTTTGTTGAACTAAATAAGCCAGACACAAAAGGACAGTTAATGTATGATCTCACAGATACAAGATAACTAGAATAAACAAATCCAGAGTCAGAAACTAGAGTTAAAGTTGCAAGGGTCCAAGGTGGCAGTAGGAAATGAGGAGTTAATGCTTAAATGTAAAGAGTTTCTATTTGGAGTGATGCAAAAGTTTGGGTAGTGGGTGCTGGTAATGGTAACATAACATTATGATTGTAATATATATCACACTGAATTACATATTTGTGGTTAAAAGGGGAAATTTTAGGATGTACATATGTTGATGGAGTAAAAAGGAAAAGAAACAACATAAGACTACATAACACAAACAGGGAATCCTAATGTAATCATGGGCTATAGATATTAGTACACTTATAATAATATTGTTTCATCAGTTGTAACAAATGTGCCATGCTAAATATAGGGGGATGGACAATATATGGGGAGTCTGAATATTTGCATGATTTTTCTGTAAACATACAACTTTTCAAAAAAATAAAAAACAAAGGAAGACAGATAGTAGCCAATATGTTCTGGGTCAATATTATGTCTCACATAAACTTTTCTGTGAAATCCACATCGTTTTCTCACTTGTTTTGCAGGTGGATTTTCTCTCTTGCAGCAAAGAGCTAGATGCTAGAAATGGCTCCAGCCTCTATGTTGTTCCAATCCCAGGGCCCCTCAGGGATGAACTAGAGTCTCTTAGCCCAGATTCAAGCACCTGTGAGAGGCAATGCAGGTGTCATGTTCCACATCATCTA
The DNA here is from genome assembly GCF_015220235.1 of Choloepus didactylus. Classification (NCBI taxonomy): domain Eukaryota; kingdom Metazoa; phylum Chordata; class Mammalia; order Pilosa; family Megalonychidae; genus Choloepus; species Choloepus didactylus. The sequence goes on from NW_023637593.1 coordinate 66,087, forward strand.
CAAAGTATATGTGGTCCCAGAGTAGCTCACAATGTGTCCAATTTCTAAAAGAGCAAATAAATGTTCAAAATTCATCAAGCATTTAAAAATCTGTCATAGTCTGGTATTAACAATTACAGTTTTGAAATCATCCTTTTCAAATACATAAACATCAACTAGAGCTAATTAAGTGATGTCCCCAAAATAAGGGGATCTGAGAAGGATATTCAGAGACCATTAAATATATTTGTCAGGATTGCAATATGCATGTTACAAATGCCTATTTTCCTTCATAGTATTATTGTGGGATAATTATAAGTATCTGTTACATGAATATACACACACATATATACACATGCCTAAGGATATATATGAACACTATATGAAATATTAGTTTGTATCCATGAAAAAATAATGCATGCTAATAGACATGTTAATGCTCCTTGAATAATATAATTTCTACTGGATGTGTCAGAGTCCCTGAGTCTCACTGCTGCTTTATGTATTTTGCAGCTTCCCTTCCCTTCCCTCATGGCACAGAAGGAGAGAGGGAGCAGAACCTTGGAGGAAGTGCCATGGGGAGACGGGTGGATGCTGGAGATGTGCTGCCTGGGACAGACTGCAGGAGGCAAGTGGCAGTGAACTGCTTGGACATGGAAACACCACCCTGTGCCCAGCATTCCCCATTCTGCTGTTTATCATTTCTACTCTCTCCCTCCCTTCATCAGAGCTGAGCCATTCTGAGCATAGGAAGAGGTTTTTTAGTTGCACTTCCTCAAGGGCTTATATCACTGTGGAAATGTAATGGCTCAAAGGCAGCACAGAGTAATAGTCAGCCTCATCCTCAGGCTGAGCCCCCATGATGGTGAGGGTGGCTCTGTTCCCAGAGATGGAGCCAGAGAAGCAATCAGGACCCCCAGAAGTGTGGCTGCTTGTGCTGTGGATGAGAATGTGGGGAGCCCAGCCTTGGGTCTGCTGGTCCCAGCTGGGGTAGTTACCAGAAAAGACTGACCCAGAGCTAAGGCTGCAGATGAGTGTGACTGTCCCTCCTGGAGACACTGACAGTGATGGCTCCTGGGTCACCTCAGTCTGAGAATCTGAACTGAAACCAACAGCAGAGACACAGATGTTGTGGGAGGCAAGGGGTCACCCTGAGACCTCTGCTTTCACATGAGCTCCCCAAGAATGCAGAGACCCTTGTGCTCACCTGAGCTGAAATCCAGGATCCCAAGAAGAGCCATCCATGTCATGGTGGGAACACTCACCAGGACTTGCTCCTCAGGCTCCTCAGCTGCAGCTCAGTGTCCTCAGGGCCTTTTCAGACCAACCCAGACCCATCTATCTGGAGGAGAAGGTTCTTCATGCCAATCTGCTTCCTCTCTCTTCCTGCCACAGAGTTCACCCTGAAGTGCCCCTGGGAGGGATCTTGAAAGAGACAGACACAGGGACCTCATATAGACCACTTCCTTCCCACAACTAACCTCAATGCTGTGAACATTTCCTTCCTTCCCCTGTGAAATCACCTCATGTCTTTCTGGGGTGCTCACCATGAACTCCCCCATCTATCAGTAATCCCAATGGGAAATCACAGAACCTGTATCTGGGGGTGAAGGGACAGGAGCCTACCACTGACACAGTCCTGGAAACTGTCCCTAGTAGCACCAGTGGAGCTCAACATATATCAGACAAAAAGTTCATACTAAATAATTTCATGATTAATAGCCAAATGTATCTCTATTCAGTAGGGAAAATATGTAATTTTATATGGATTGCATTTTGAGATGAGGAGGATCTAAAACTTAAGAGAAAAAGAAAAATATAATTATAATATCATAATCCTAACAATATCCTACTTTCAGAAATCACTATAAAACCAACCAAATGACAAAATACTGCTAAGAAATACAATCTAAAATATGACAGATAAAGGGCTGAATGTTTATCACATATTTCATAATAAAAAAATTATGAAGTCATAACATATAACACAAGAGTGAGGAAGGGAGTCTTGAGCCACTTCAGTGTGTCAGGTATTCTCATGGAACCACGGGTTATATAACTATTTGCCTGGGGAAGGTCTGGATGATGATCGGAGTCAGTGGTGGCTGGCTGGATGGGTAAACTGGATGCAGGCTCCAGGAGCCTATGAAAATGCAGGAGGGAACAGAGACCAGCTCCCCTGTGGGCTTTGGTGATGCTGTGACCCAGTGAAGAGTTTCTTTTGGGTGGTGATTTCTATCTCAGAAGGACCAGATCGATCACCTGTGCTCAGGTACCAATGAATCCTATTGAAGTGTCTTTATCTCCCTCAGTGTGTCAGGGCAGCAGCCTGAGAACTCAGAGACCCTTTTCCTGATTGTGAAATCTGATGTGGGGCTCAGTACCTCTTCCCATCTGCTCTCATTAAAAAATGCATGGTAACCATCCCCCAAACACTTCACAAGTGCCCTACCAGGTCTATTATTCTTGATCTAACTGTTATGCTACCTGTGAATGCATTCAGGGATTTTTGCATCAGTGTCAATAAATAATTCAACACAGTTCCTGTTGGGCTGCTTGTCATGGCTTACTAAAATCAGAGAATGAGTTTGTGTTAGGTGCTCTCTGGAAAACTTTCTTGCATGTTTGGCACAATGCTCTCTTGCTGTTTTCTGGTTTGGATGTTTGTTTGAGGTAAGATATATGGATTTTTATATGCAGATGCCCAGGCACAATGTAGAGCAGAGTCAGCATAATATGGGACCCTCAAACTAGGAAGAGAATGTGATAGAAATAACAGGAGAACTGACCCACTGTGCCCAGATGCAGGAACAAATGCAGAGTGAATGTGCCCCGGGAGCCTTTCAGGTCCCTCCTGGTGGAAGCTCCTTGTCCACTGAGGGAGGAGGATGAAATCTGACCCATGGTTGAGATGTCCCCAGAGCTCTTCTTCCTCAGACTTGATTGAAGCAAGTGAGGCCTCCTCTCACTTCCTTAATGTGTCTCATTCTCTGCCCAGACAGTCTTCTAGGTCAAGTTTCTTCCTACAGATTTGTTCCTGCTATGGCACTGTATGTGTATCCCTAGGCAGCAGACATTGGCAAGGATGTCATGAGGGGTACAGAATGAAATAAAAATCAAGGATAATTGTCCTAGCCAAATTCTCATTTCCTCCTGGGGGACCCTGTTCTAGTTTGCTAATGCTGCAGTTAAGCAAAATACCAGAAATGGATTAGCTTTTATAAAAGGGGTTTATGTGGTTACACAGTTACAGTCTGAAGGCCATAAACTGTCCAAGGTAATGCATCAATTGGGTGACTTCACTGGAGGATGGACAATGGTGTCCAGGAAACCTCTGTTAGCTGGGAAGGCACATGGCTGGCATCTGCTCCAAGTTCTGGTTTCAAAGTGGCTTTCTCCCAGGATGTTTCTAGGCTTCAACTCCTCAAAAATGTCATTCTTAGTTGCTCTTGGGGCATTTGTCCTCTCTTAGCTTCTCTGGAGCAAGAGTCTGCTTTCAACAGCCATCTTCAATCCATCTCTCATCTGCAGCTCCTCTCTCAGCTCCTGTGCATTCTTCAAAGTTCCCTCTTGGCTGTAGCAAGATTGCTCCTTCTCTCTGAGCCTATATAGTTCTCTAGTAAACTAATCAAGGCCCATGCAGAATGGACAGGGCCACACATCCATGGAAATTATCCAATGAAAGATCTCACCCACAGTTGAGTGATCACATCTCACAAAAACATCCAATCAAAAGTCTCCAATCCAATCAACAAGAATACATTTCCTGCCCACACAAGACTGCATCAAAGACAATGGCATTTATGGGGGACATAATACATCCAAATTAGCCCAGACCCCAAGTGCAGGAATATCCCCTTCCCATGAGGACACTGCTTGCCCAAGTATTCAAGAGCCAGTAGAGGATTTTCCTAGGGGCCTGGCTCAGGAATCATTACTCTGAGCATGAGTCCAACAGTGCCCCTTATGGCCCAGGAGCCTGGGTCCTCCTGCCAGTTTGACTCTACTCACCACAATTAGAAGAACCTTGTGAATTCTGCTCATGGGTCTGTCTCATGGCACCACCCAAGACAGCAAAATGAGTAGGTCCCTTCCATGGGGCATGTTAAATGGGCACAGCAGCTACCTTAACAAGCTCCTGGTTGCCAAAGATGGAACAGTTTGGGCCACAAAATAAATAAATTAGTTTTATGCTATAGGACAAAGTATAAAATAAATACCCATGAGGACTTATTGACATAAAAGAATTGGGAAGAATACAAAAATCTGCTCTCCAGAAAAGTTCAAGTGGTTGATATGGATGTTCTGCCCTCAAGGAAGTGGAGAAGAAAGTCTCACTTCTCAAGTGTGGGCTGTGCAGAGTGACTTTCTTTCAAAGATTCCAGGATGGATGGGGGAGAAATAGAGGAATAAGTTCCTTTCTCCAAATCATGCATAGAAGATGGTGAAGTGGCGATGTGTGGAATTTAGTTACTTCTCTAGGGCAGTTCGTAAATAGCCAGGAACTGTATAAAATGGCCTTTTTGGGGTCTTTGGTAACCAGTTACACATCAGACACTACTCTGGAGTGGGTGAAATGGCTGAGATTTCAGTGAGAAAGTGTAAGATTCCCCAGCCAGGGAACAGATGCTCCTCTCTGACAGGCATGGCAGACTGTCTTGGAGCTGGCTTCCCAGGGGAAAAAGAAACAATCTGTGCTGGGAGTAAGGAGGGAGGCTCAACTTGGCCCAAATTGGAGAATTAATTAAACTCAGACTGCTGAATAAAATCTACAAGCACAAATAAACAAAGAACAGGTAAACACACACACACACACACACACACACACACACAGAAACAGGGGATCTTTGGCCCAGCAGAGAAGAGGCAGAGCTAATAAAAACAGCAAGAAAAAAAAAAGCACAGAGACTGTTGGAGTTGGAGTTGTTCAGAATATGGGAAAAGGGCTGGGCTCCAAGAAAAAGGGGCACATAGAAATGGGCACCAAATTGGGCTCTTATTTGCAAACCTGGGAAGCTGGGGTCCAGCTCCCAAAAAGGTTGTGTTCTTTTCCCTTTTGTTTTCTTCCTCTCTGAGGCTTTATCTTTTTGCACCTCAACAGCCAGTCAGCTCTGGAATTAAAGCTGACAGAGAGTAACTATTCAGGTGAAAGAGACAATAGCCTAAAGCACATATCTTTAAATAGTCTATACCGGGACTGACAAAACTGGGGGCTGGGGAAAGGCATTGAAAAGGATTTCATTTTTTTAAAATAACTACTCTAAGTAGCTCCTTACAAAAAGGCTCAGATATTTGTAACTGTCCTCTGGACGCAGGCAATAGAGAGCAAAGATAAGTCTGACAAAAGAGTGACTCTACGGTGGGAGACAATTCCCAGGAAAAGCGGGGCATGGCCCAGCTCAGGTGACTGCCCTCCTTCAAAGCACTCAGAGACCGGGGGCTTGTGAAAAGAAACCAGTTTCATCAGCCACAACTCTGAGGGTGGGACAGAAGAGTAGGCCCCACTTCCCAGGCAGTGCCCAGGGGTGAGCCTGGACCCAGCGCAGCTGCAAGGAAAGGATCAGGAGAAGCCCCAGGAGAAGCCAGAGCCAGCAGCTGCTGGGGTGTTGATGTTTCTTGCAAATGACAGAGGAGTTCTTGTCTCACTGACCCACAGGTCTGGTGCTCTGTGCAAGCAACAAGCTCCTCTCCTCTGTCTGGCAGTGACAAGCAGCCTCGTCCTCAGGCTGGAGCTCAGTGATGCTCAGGGAGCCTGAGTTGCCCGACTTGGAGCTGGAGAAGTGATAGGGGATCCCTGTGGGTCATTTACTATTAATACAGATGAGGAATTTGGGGAGTGTCCTGGGACCTGTGGGTACTAGTTCACATCACAGCCTCCCCCAATGTTGGGGATCCTCCCAGAGCAGGAGATGGTGACCCTCTGGCCCAGAGCCCCAGGCACTGAGGGGGCTGAGTCAGCACTGCCTAGGCCCAGGACCCTGGAAGTGGGGGAGACACAGAGATGGGGATTCTTTGGTACAGAGATAAGGGCATCAAGCAGGGCCCCATGTGTCCCAGCAGAGCCCATTCCCTGGCCCAGTGTCTTGTCATGAGTGCAGTAAGTGAGGAGGGTGAGCAGGAGAGGGGGCAAAGCCATGTTGGTGATGATTCTGAATCCTGCCTTCTGTGTCCCCACAGCTGAGGTGGAGCTTCCTCAAAATATCTCCCAGCTCCTCTTCAAACTCAGAGATAAAGGAGGGTCCATCCATGTAAATGAAGTCCCCCAATTTTTTGATCCTCACACTGGGTCCTATGCCAGGCTCCTTTGTGTGTGAAAAAGCAGGGGTGTGGAATGGGCAGGCCATGTGGGTACTGGTGGTGGGAGAGGTGAGAGAACTTTCTTCACTTGGTAAAAATTTATTAAGCAATGAAGGGCTCCTTCCCTGCCTCCTGCAGCTGACCTGGGTGAGCATCACAGACATGAACCAGGAGACCCAGGAGATGGGGCCCCAGCATCCCAGGGCTTGGTGTTCACCAAGGAGGGGCAGATCGGGGCAGGCTTTTCACACAGGTGCTCACAGGGGATCTGCCCTTCCTGGGTAGCAGAAACACTCTCTCCTCCCTGTCCCCACACCAGGCAGGTCCCTTTCATCTTATCTCCAATGTCAAGACCACATCATTTCTGCTCAGAAGGCCCAGGTTTTCCCTTTGAAACAATTACTTCTGGTCAACACAAGGGTACAGATGGCAACTGGAAATTCACCCTCTTCTTGCCCTGCCAAGTACCAAAGCCCTGGTGTGAGTCACTGGGGAGGATAATAGAGGCCAGGGGAGGCCCCACCTGGACCCCAAGAGGCCTGAGGACATGGCTGTGACAGTGCAGTGGGATTGGGCTGGAGGAGATGCTTGGTTGGGCCTTGTGAATGTACCCTGGCCAAAAAGTATTTACCAAAATAGTCAATGGCACCATATGTTGCCTCATTAGCTCAACCTCTTTCACATGAAATGTTTAATATCTTGACGTGAACCAAAGCCTTTGGTTGTGATCACAATTGAATGAGCTGACACCTGAAGATCTAGACAAGCACAAGAGAGAAACCAGACCCCCAGCACAGAGAGAAAGCAATGCCTGAAAATACGGGACATTGGTCTGAAGAAATGGGAAATTGTAGCCCAGCACAGGATGCCTATGGGACTAGTTTGATCACCCTGAGAGGAGATTCATGGGCTCTGGGGGAATGTCTGAACCCTGGAGGGTCAAGGGGCCCTTGGAGAGTCAACTTGACCTGGAGATGGGATCCACACCTGGAATGCATCACCACCCTCCTAAGATAGTGAATGCAGATATGTGCAAGTTTGGCCAAAGAGGAGCTGATAGGAAAGCAAAAAGGAAGGAGCCATGTGAGAGGGCTCATCCATCAACTAAACCTGGAGATCTTTCCTAGGTGAAAGCATAAGGGAATATCCCAGATTTTATATTTACTATCTCCAGTGTGAATACACACACACACACATACAATGATGCCCTGTTAATTTTGTGCCCCCTGTTAATTTCCTTTGCAATTAATGATATGTCTATGTATGTATATTACATTGTTATAATAAAATGGTGCATTAAAAATTACATTTTTTCTAAGCCTGGAACAATGGAAGCATCTCCTCTGGGTCATGGAGCACAAGCTCTCCATGATCCCACACTAGGTTGGAACCAGCCTCTTAGATAAAAGACAGAAGATATCAGAGGGGGCCAAAGCTCACCAGGGGGTTTGTGCCTCACTTCCCCACTGACATCTATCACTATGGAAATGGTTGCTGTACCACAGAGCACAGTGATACTCAGCCTCATCCTCAGCCTGGGCCCCTGTGATGGTGAGGGCAGCTTTGTTCCCAAGGAGAGAGCCAGAGAATCGGGCAGGGACCCCTGGGACCCAGTGGCTTGTGCCCCCTATCAGACCCTGGGGAGTTTGGTAGGGCTTCTGTTGGACCCAGATGGCATAATTACTGGTGGTGACAGCCCCGGTACTGGAGCCACAGGTGAGTGTGACTGTCCCTCCAGGGGATGTGGTCAATGAAGTTTCCTGAATCACCACAGCCTGGGAAATGACCCCTGAAAACAGGTGAGAGACCCCATGGTCAAGAGAGGAGATGGGGGCAGGCACATTCTGTGTGGCCTGTCCCCACCCCAAGCCCAGAAGGTGTCCCCTGACCTGTGCAGTGAGCCAGAAGGGTGAGCAAGAGAGGGGTCCAGGACATGGTGGAGACTTAGCCAGGTCTGTGCTCTCCAAGAGGACTCACCCCAGAATCAGCTTCCCCAGGCCTCATTTTAACCCCTAAGTCCCTGAGCAGGGAGCGGCATTCATGCAAATGCCTTTCTCTCCTGGGAGGACTCAGTCAGTTGACAGTTTACAGTTCCTAGTGTGGTTTCCCATCAGTGACCCTGTGTTAATGGCCCCTAGACCATCTCCCAGCTGTGCTCGCTTTCCCTGGGCCTGGCCCACAGCGCCATCTGGTGTCCATGGGGGGAACAGCACTGAGGGAAGGACCCCCTCAGGCAGATCTTTCCTTGAACCTCCTCATCGGCTCCTCAGACCTCCAGTTTGTGGTTCCCTCAGGAGGTCACATCCAGACCCTCCCATGCTCCAGGCAGGAAACTGGGTGGAGAAATGTTGGGAAGGGGGCTTGAGTGCTTCAGTTTCCCTCTATTCTTAACTCCAAACCCCACTGCAGCCACCTCATGTGAGGAGACCTGGGGCTGTCCTGATGCCATAACTCAGGTTTCCCAGGAGCCCAGCTAGTCACACACCTGTCTAGACACCTGGACAGGGACTGCCCCAGGGTCAGAGGCTCAGTCTCTCCCAGGACCCAGTAGGACATCAGAATCAATTTTTAAATTGAGACATAAATCATCTACCATAAAATTCACCCACTAAAACTGTACCATTCTGAGATTTTTAGTATATTTGTAAGTTGTGTAATCATCACCTCTCTAACTCCAGAACATAATGACCATTAGCTGTCATTTCCCAGTCCTGCATCTCTGTACACACAGGCAGCCACTTATCTAATTTCTCTGTGAATAAATTTGTCTCTGTGGAACCAGAGATTATCTTGCTTATGATTGCCTTCTTTTGTGGTCATTGCCAGGCCCCAGAAAAAGAGTCTAACATATAGAAGGAATGTCTGATCCACGGGCCCTGCTGCTTATCTCATAAATACCAGGTGTGCCATAAACTAAGGGTTGAAGGCTGTTTTAGGAATCCCAGTCACAGTGGCACTTAGACTCCAGGAGGCAAACAAGGCAAGATCAGATATCCCCATAAAGATGAATGACCGCAAACAAGCCAAAAGGCCTGCTTCCTCCACACAGATAATATAGTGCACATCAAAGAAGAGTAGTGTGTTAAAACCCTAGTACCCAGTCAGCAGAAACTGATAAGCACTCACCCAATGGAGGCCCAGAACACACTCAGCAGGGCCTTCCCCCCAACACCCAACGTGGGTTTTCCTTTAATAAGTGCTGCTCTCAGATAGAGAGTCAGAGCCATTTTTCCTTTCTTTCTTTTCTGATGGCTCCTACCTGCTTTTTTCTGCTTTCTTCCTCTAATAAACCTTAAATTCTCTACTTAAACCATTACTCACTACGTTTGTGTGGATTCTTGAACAGCTCTAAACCTAACAGTCATTATATTCTCAAAATTCACCCACACTGGAGCACATGTCAATAAATCATTCCATTCTATGGCTGAGCAATCTCCTGTTTACAGACAATCCAATGACTGTCATTTATTACTTGATGGACACATGGATCATTTCCACATAGCACTATTATAAATACCGCCAGGAGCATCCCTGTGCAGGTTTTTGAGTGGTCACTTGTTTTCAATTCTCTTTAGATTACACTTTGGAGTAGAATTCCTGGGCAATATTGTAAACTCCATAGCTAATATTTTTTCAGGAAGAGATAAACTCTTTCCAAAGTAAGGATGTTTTACATTCCCATCATCAATGGATGAGGGCTCCAAATCCCCCACAACTGGAGATGTGGAGCACAGATAACCAGAAACACTTACTCCTGTTTTTGCCTAGAGCATGTAGTGGCATCTCATTGTGGTTTGGTTTGCATTTCCCTAATGTGCCAGTTTGAATGTATTGTGTCCCCCAGATGCCATTATCTTTGTGGTCTTGTGTGGGGCAGAAGCTTGGGTGCTGGTTAGATTTGCTTGGAATGTGCCCCACCCAGCTGTGGGAGATGATTCTGATGAGATGTTCCCATGGAGGTGTGGCCCCACCCATTTGGGGTGGGCCTTGATCGGTGGAGCTATATAAATGAGCTGACTCGGGGGGAGGGAAGTGAGTGCAGCTGGGAGTGATGTTTTGAAGAGGAACAAGCTTGCTAGAGAGGAACGTCCTAGGAGAAAGCCGTTTTGAGGCCAGAGCTTTGGAACAGACACCAGCTGCCTTCCTAGCTAGCAGAGGTTTTCCACACACCATTGGCCATCCTCCGGTGAAGGTACCTGACTGCTGATGTGTTACCTTGGACATTTTGTGACCTTAAGACGGTAACTGTGTAGCCAAATAAACCCCCTTTTATAAAAGCCAATCCATCTCTGGTGTTTTGCATTCTGCAGTATTAGCAAACTAGAACAGATTTTGGTACCAGAGAAGTGGGGTGCTTTTGCTGCTGAGTCTGCAAATACAAACATGTTGGAACGGCTTTTTAAGTGGATAAGGGGAAGATTCTGGAAGAATTGTGAGGAGCTTGATAGAAAAGGCCAAAATTGCTTTAAAGAGACTGTGGAAGTATGGACTCTAAAGATACTTCTGATGAGGCCTTGAACAGAAATGGTGAATGTGTTGTTGCAAACTGGAAGAAAGGCGATCCTTGTTTTAAAGTGGCAGAGAATTTGGCAAAATTGAGTCCTGGTGTTGGATGGAAGGAAGAATTTGAAAACGACAACCTGGAGTACTTAGCTGAGGATATCTCCAGACTACGTGTGGAGGAGGTACCCTGGCTTCTCCTTGCAGCTTATAGTAAAATGCGAGTGGAGAGAGATAAACTTAGAACTGAACTCTTGGGTTCAAAGAAACCAGAAGCTGATGGCTTGGAAAGTTACAAGCTTCCAGGGGGTGGAACCCCTGAAGCTATAGCCCAACATGAGAACATAACCAAACATGGAACCCAGCCGCCATTTCAGTACAAGCCAAGATCAGAGATGGAATTATCCAGAAAGGATTTGTGGAAAGTCCTATTGTCTGATGGCTTTGACCCCTGCATGCTTCATGCAAAGCCAACAGAATTTTTGTGAGATCTTTACAGACAGAGCTATTGCCAGTCTGGACTGGAGGAGACAGACAAAGAAAAAATTAAAGGAAAAATCTTTTCAAAGACAGAGCCATGGAGGTTGAGGTCTGGAGTCAGGAGGTCTCAGGCTGGGAGAGCAGAGCAGCCCACATGCATGGAAAGGGTGAGCTTGCCCTGGATGTCGAGGGTGGGCATTCCACCTTGATGCTCTGGAAGAGTTTTGCCACCTCAGGTCCCAAAGAGGGTGGAGCACATTTCCAGGGAATTGGGGAGAGACTGGCTGCCACCCCACTGTTCTGAAGGGGTTGAGCTTGTGCCCCGGAGATGGAAAGGAATCCGGGAGCTGCCCCAATGTTTGAGGAGGGTGGGGCCAAGAAGGTGGTCTCCCCAATGTGTGGATATGTTGGAGCACTCACCCAAGCATTTGGAGAGGAAACAGCTGGCAAAAAGGCCCTTGGGAAGGGTTAGGCTCCCGCTCTCTCAAGCCCCAAGGATGCAACCTTGTTCTGCAAATGACTCTGGGACTTTGAAATCTAATGGAGTTTGTCCTGCGGGTTTTAGGAACTGTTTTGCTCCTGTTAACCCTGTTTTCCTTACTGTTTCTCCTTATGGCAATGGAAATGTTTATCCTGTGAATGTCTCTCCTTTGTATGTTGGAAGCATATAACTTGTTCTAAGTTCACAGATCCACAGCTAGTGGGGAATTACACTTTAGGACTGACCATGCCTAAATTGATTTTGATGGGATTTTGTACTTGACTTTTGTTACTGAAATGATTTAAGTTTTTGTGATATTGTGATGAAATGAATGTATTCTGTATTTGGAAAGATAGTGTCATTTTGGGGTCCAGGGGGTGGAATGTGCCAGTTTGAATGTATTGTGTCCCCCAAATGCCATTGTCTTTGTAGTTTTGTGGGGCAGATGTTTTGGTGATGGTTGGATTTGCTTGGAATGTGCCCCACCCAGCTGTGGGAGATGATTCTGATGAGATGTTCCCATGGAGGTGTGGCCCCGCCCATTCGGGGGTGGGCCTTGATCGGTGGAGCTATATAAATGAGCTAACTCGGGGGGAGGAAACGGAGTGCAGCTGGGAGTGATGTTTTGTGGGAAGCAAGCTTGCTAGAGAGGAACGTCCTAGGAGAAAGCCGTTTTGAGGCTGGAGCTTTGGAGCAGATGCCAGCTGCCTTCCTAGCTAGCAGAGGTTTTCCGGACACCATTGGCCATCCTTTGGTGAAGGTACCCAATTGCTGAGGTGTTACCTTGGACATTTTGTGGCCTTAAGACTAACTGTATAGTGAAATAAACCCCCGTTTTATAAAAGCCTATCCATCTCTGGTGTTTTGCATTCTGCAGCATTAGCAAACTAGAACACCTAATGACAAATGGAGTTGAGCATCTTTTCAGTAGCAAGACATGTGCTCCTTGTGCCCCCAGGACCCTTCCACACAGGCTGAGCACAGGCCCCTGACCCTCTTATGAGTCCTCCATGCCCTGAGAGGTGGGCCTCTCCATGCATCCATAATGGGACTTTAGAAAGAAAAAAAGCTCCATTATGAATAGGGATGAATAGATAATAAACTCAGTGTGTCCACCAGGTCATCCCCATGTGTCTGGAGCACTATGGGTACAGGGGTGCTGGCGTCAGCTCTTGAGCAGTAATAGACAGCCTCATCCTCAGGCTGGAGCCCCGAGATGCTCACAGGGAGGCCATGCTGCTTGACTTGGAGCCAGAGAACTGAGCTGGGATCCCCAAGGGCCAAGAAGTTCCAAGCATCCCAGGCTTGGGGGCACCACCAGGGAGCTGCTGGTATCAGCCAGCACCAACTAGTCCAATGTTACTGCTGCTCCCCTTGCATGTGATGGTGACTGTCCAGAAGACCCTGACACTGAGACTTCCTGTGTCAGCCCAGACTGTGCCCAGGACCCTGGAAGGAAGGAAAGGGACACACAGGAATGGTGAGTCTGGAGTCATCACCATGTCATGTCCCCAGGAAAAGAGGACATGGCAGTGCCTGAGTGTTCTCTGTCTGTCCCTTCTCTTGACCCCCTGACAGATGGTCACCTGGGCAGAGAGTGAGGATGGTGATGAGGAAGGGGGTCCAGGCCATGGTGGAGATGCCCCAGAGCTCTGCTTCCCCAGGTCCCGCAGCTGCACCAGAGCTGCCCAATGGCTCTTTATCTTTAAATTCAGCTTTATTGAGATATATTCACATACCATACAATCATCCATAGTGTACAATCAGCTGCTCATAGTACCGTCATATGGTTGTGTATTCATCACAATCCATTTTGAACATTTTCCTTATACCATAAAGAATCAGAATAAGAGAAAAGTTAAAAAGAACACCCAAATCATCCCCCCATCCCACCCTATTTTCCGTTTAGATTTTGTCCCCATTTATCTACTCATCCATCCATACACTTGATAAAGGGAGTGCAATCCACAAGGTTTTCACAATCACAGTGTCACCCCTTGTAGTCTACATTGTTATGCAATCATCTTCAAGGGTCGAGGCTACTGGGTTGGAGTTTTGTAGTTTCAGGTATTTACTTCTAGCTATTCCAATACAATAAAACCTAAAAATTGTTATCTATATAATGCATAAGAATGTCCACCAGAGTGATCTCTTGACTTCATTTGAAATCTCTCAGCCACTGAAGCTTTATTTCATTTCATTTTGCATCGCTCTTTTGGTCAAGAAGATGTTCTCAATCCCAAGATGCCAGGCTCAGATTCAACCCTGAGAATCATATCCTTTGTTGCCAGGGAGATTTACTCCCCTGGGTGTCAGATCCCACATGGGGGAGGGAAGTGATTTCACCCACAAAGTTGGCTTAGCTAGAGAGAGAGGCCACATCTGAGCAACAAAGAGGCACTCAGGGGGAGACACTTAGGTACAATTATGAGCAGGTTTAGCCTCTCCCTTGCAGTAAGAAGTTTCATGGGGGCAAGCCCCAAGACAAAGGGCTCAGCCTGTCAAGCTGTCAGTCCCCAGTGTTTGTGAGAACATCAGCAACAGTCCAGGTGAGGAAGTCCAACACCCCCACATCCCCTGGCTCCTCGGGGTGGGGGGGTTCCAAATATATTTTATTCTCTGCCCAGATTACTTTGGGATGCCCAATGGCTCTTTTACCTACTTGTCCCACATGGGGGAAGGAGGACCCCACATGCAAATCATTGCTCACCCCTGGAGGGCCTCCCACCCCTGAGCTCTCCCTCAGTCCTCTGTGCTTGGGGCTGGGCAGGGCCTGACTGAACTTCCCCAGGGGACAAGAACATTTGGCTGCTTTACCCCAGGGTTGATGACAGCAGCTCCCCACAAGGAGCCAGGTGGCTGGGGACCCCACTGAGAGGCCAACAGCAGCCCCTGCTGCCTCAGGGATAGAGTCACTCAAGTCTTGGATGCACAGCAGGGGATCCTGGACAGAGAGACCTGGTCCTGCCCCCTGCCCACTGCCCTTCCTCACAGAGAGGGGGCATCTTCACAGCCCAGGAGCCTCCTCTTCAGGCTGCAGCCCCTTTTACCTCAGCTAATCCAGGAGCTCAGGGAAGGGGCCTCCCCAGCAGGGAATCACTGAAGATGTTTACCCACAGATTTGTTCAGAGAGAATTCACTAAGAGGTCAGTAACCAGAAGGACAAAGGACAGTGACAGATCAGCCAAGACCTAGCAGTTATAAAGCCCAGAATCCTGACTATCCTCTCTGGTGCCCCTTTCCCTCAGGGGCAGGTGGGAGGCTCCCCTAATCCTCCTGGTTCCTCCATTCCCTCATCCCTGATGGGGAAACACCCCAGGGAGGCTGGGAGGAGAGGCAGCCAGTGTCAGGGAGAGAGAGCTCAGCTCATCCTGGGGCTGCTCCACTCTGAGGGGCATGAGGGACCACACAGCCCTCCCTCAGCCAAGGAGGGTCTCCTTGGTGTGAGATCAGACCCAGTGCTGATGAAGGCCAAGGGGTGGGGTCCACAAAGAGAATGGAGGGACCAGGAAGCAGAGGACTGAAGGGGAGAGGAGGGAATCCAGCAGAAGGGGCTCTTGTATGGGCATCTGGGATAAATTGGCAATAGGCAGAAGAAAGAGTGTCCATTACATGGAAATCTAGACCAATGGTGAACAACTAGGCATGCAGGTCAAGTCAGGACACTTACCTGCATTTGTAAATAAAGCTTTATTTAAAAGCACCCACATCAGTTGCTTTACATGCTGTCTGTAGTTTCTATCTCTCTGCAAAGGTCAAGTTGAACAGTTGAAACTGGTCATTTGGACTGAAAATTGGGAAGTATTCGAAAAATGACCCTATACCCCAAAATATGTTTCTCTCTGCTCTATAATTTCTCTTGCAGTATGGAAGCCACTGGCCCTGCATGGCAACCAGTCTGAATTGAGATCTGCTGTAAGTGTCAAATAGACACCAGATTTAGGAGGATTGTTACAAAAGAGAGAACATGAAATATTTCTTTAATAATTTGCTATACTGATCAAAGCTTGAAATCATATTATTTGGTTATATTTAGAGGAATAAAATGTATGATAAAATGGCTTTCATTTGTTTGCATTTGTTTTGGCTTGGTTTTATTTCCTTTTGTAAATTGGGTTCAACATTTCATGAACTATGCATCTCTTGTTACATTCCTTTTGGAAAGCACCCTTCCATGTGAGAGACTCAGGGGTGGCTGGGAGTGATGTGGTGACTCCAGCTGGATTCTGAATGAATGTGAAATTTGGGCATTTGTGGTCAGAAAAACCCAGTTGAATTGATTATCTGCCCTTTGTTCCCTAGGATTAGCAGAGCACGCTATTCCTTAAAAATGTCATGTATCCCTTCAAATATATTTTCTTATTTTCTAAGTTATTTTATGAATGGAAATGCATTTTGAAACAAAGTAATTATACTCTAGCTCCCATTATGAAAAATACATGTGTTTTCTTTCCATTACTGAGATCACAGTGGAAAGAGATTAGTCCACCTGGATGAGAATCAGTGACAATCAGGAGTAAGAAAAGGGTGTCATCTCTGAGAAGGATCATCAGAGTAGCTGGCCCTGGAGGCTGCTGTCTTTAGGGAACACCCAGACCCCCTGAACTCTGAACACAAAACAAACCATCTTCTGTCACCACCATTTCCCCCCTAGGGTGATTCTCCCCTCCACAAACAAAGACTGTCTCCCTGTGCAGTGGAACCAAGCTCAGGCCCAGGGGGGATGCCACAGGCTCTCAGTCCCCTGGGGCCATTCTAGAGAAGCTGCTGTCACATCCTTGTCCCTGAGGGAAGAGCTAATTTTGACAAACCTGTTCCTCACCCATCACTGCTCCTGCCTCTCTCTGCACCTATCCCAGGATGAGGACTCCATGGGGAAGAGGAGAGGATGACCAGAATTGCACACAGTGGGGTGAGGGAGCCAAGTCTAGGCAATCCCAGGGCCATGGGTGCCGCAAAGGCATATGAAAGTCATCCAGCTTTGATGACTCAGTTTACCCAGTGCTCTAGAGAAATTGAGGGCTTCTCCAGCTGTCATTGCCCATCTTTGCTCCCTTCTGAGATCCAGCTCCACAGTGCCCCCTGCTTGCCCCTAAGTGGGATCCCCAGGGCTCTCTAACACCTCTCAGAACTCCCAGCAGAGGCCCTGTTTCTGAGCATGGTCTTTTCTGAGATAACCACCAGGGAGGACTAGGACCACCCTCCCCCATGTGATTCTGTGGCTGGGACCTTATATTTCCCAAGACTTAAATTCAGGCACAAAGGCCATTCCTCTGATGACACCTGGCTATTGGGATCACACATTCTTCACAAGAACATTCTGAGCTTAAAACTTCACAATACAAAGGAGGACATAGAATGAAAAAGTGAAAATCACTCTGCACACCTTCTCCTCCCTGGAAATTCCTGAAAAATACCTTATCTTCTGCCAAAGTAAGCACAACAATAAATGTCATATATTCCTCCAGAAAACTGAGATTCTGCTTGCTGTCTTTCATGTGGGGTATCATCATCCATCCAAATCCCCAACCAGATATTCCACCCTCATATTAGATGCTTCCATTTTCCTCAATCTCAAAAGTCACTCAGTCTCCAGGTCTCCCCAACCACACCTCCACATTGGATCTGCAATTCCCCTTCATCCTTCCTTTTCCAATATCATGGATCTAGGAAAGGGCATCATCATCCTACCTTTGAGTCACTGCTTCTGTCTCCTAATTGGTCTCCTTTTCTTTGTTCTCATCATAGTTTATGCTTCACTTCTTCCTGAGTCTGCTGCTACAGAGTCTCTCTGAAGGCCAATTGGCAAAGTCACTACCCATGTGTGGACCCTTCCTTGACCCCATGTGGCCTTTACAGTCTGGAACACACTTCTCATAGTGGGTTTTCACAGTGACCTGGCCAAGTCCTTCCTTCTTCTCATCCAGAGTCATCCAGAGTCTCTTCTCCTGACCCTGTTCAGTCCAACGCCACTTCTCTCAATTCTTTGGCTGGACAACCTAAGTTCCTTTTCTTCTCTTTTTGGAACATGCTGTAGTCAAAGCCTAGAGTCTTCTTCCCCTCATGATGTCAATCTGGTCCATTTCCATTAATTCTGTAGGACTCATCACAGTAGAATCTCCCTTTCTGGTCATGCTTCTGTGGCCCAAATCAGTTCCCAGCACAAATAATCAAAGGAGCGGGGGGGTTCCTCAGTCTGCACCACCATTGCACACATTAATTCTCCTCTGAAAGTTCTGCCAAGGGGCTGGTAGGATAAAGTGGAGGTGGGAACTAGAGGAATGATTGAGGAGATGGATGTCCTGAAGCATGAAGAAGAAAGTTTTAAAAAGTCTTACTGGGGCATCACTGTCTATTGCTGGCGAACAAAGAGCATGGTCTGTCTACACCATGATAGCAGATGAGCCAGAGGTTTATACCCTGTATGACGACATGGACTTGAATGGTTAGAGATAAGTTAGTTGAGTGAATAGTCCTTCAGCTCTTCCTGGCATCACATTTATTTTATCATTTCCTCAGGCAATGTCTCTGTGGCTTGGGGAAGAAGAGGAACAGAGAAAGTCATCTGACTGCAGTCTTTGGGGTGGGGCCAAGGGTCCTGGGAGACCCTGACAGCTGCAGTCCAGTCACAGCTCAGTGACCTCACTGTGTTCACTCCCCTCAGACCCACTGAGGCTTTCCATCTGGGAGAGAAAATGTCACAAATTAAATATATCTGACCTCTCTCCTATTTATAAATGTTCATTTGTAATGACATTCTCAAAGAAAATTTAATACATTTAGTATTGGATTGTACATAAATATTTCTTGAATGGGTCATTCTAATCACTCTAAGTGAATTTATTCAGTTTCGTTAGTAGTCACAACTTGAGAGAGACACTTCATTTCATGGTTTTTTCTAATTCCCAATACTGTCCAGTGGGAAACAAGTCACATCTTCTCACAGGTTAATGGCTCCCAAGGTTGTGGTTAGTGAAGAGGCAGATGAAGCTCATAGGTTTTTGTCTTGCTTCCCAGTGAGCCTGGAGCAGGGTGCAAGCCCTCAGGCTGCTGTCCACACTGAGCAGGAATCATCAGCCTCATCCTCAGGCTGGAGCCCAGAGATGCTCAGGGAGGCCACATTGCCCAACCTGGAGCCTGATAGTCTCTCTCATATCCCTGAGGTTCAGTTATTATTCCTGTGGGTCAGGAGTCTGGGGAACTGGCCCAGGCACTGCTGCAGCCATGATGCTCCCTGGTCACTCATGTATCGGTTTCCAGTACAGGTGACTGTGGCCATGTGTCCCAAGTCCTGAGACACTGAGGGTGGCTGAGTCAGCCTCCCCTGGACCACACGCACCGGATCAGGGAGAGACAGAGAGACAGTGAACTGAGGAAGGAAGGGAGTGGGGCCAAGGCAGCTGAGGGACCCCACAAGGAGTCTCCCAAACATTGTATCAGCCCTCACCTGGGCAGAGAGGGAGGAGTCAGGGGAAGAGGCAAGGGGTCTGTGGGCTCCTGGTGCAGGTGACAAAGCTCTGCCAACCAAGGCTCCAGCATAAGCCCTGAGTGCTCCCGAGTCTCTTTTATTCTCTCCCAAAGCCCTGGGCAGGAGGATTCCTGTATTCACATAAGTCCCTGTTTGCTGACACCCCCAGTGCCCCAGGCCTTAAGCAATGTCTCTGGCTGGGGGAAGAAGAGGAATGAGAAAGTCATCTGACTGCAGTCTTTGGGGTGAGGCTGAAGGGTCCTGGGAGATCCTGTCTTCTGCAGTCCACTCACAGCTCAGTGGCCTCACTGTTTTCACTCCTCTCAGACCCACTGAGGTTTCCCAGCTGGGAGGGCCCAGCGCCCTCACCCTGAGGACAGCCCCACAGCACCCCCAGCTGGCCACGCTGCTCTTGGCACCACCAGGCTAAGGACCCACTGAGCCACTGAGGACACCAGACCTGTGGGTTGATTGGGCTGGTGGCCCCTCTGATGCTGACACTGAGGGTGTGTCCAGGGTTGAGGGGTTGGGGATAGAGCCACAGGAAACAAGCTGGCTGACATGCTGTAGCAGGTACATAAATCAGCAAGCAGCTCAGTCTGGTGATTCATATTTTATTTTATGAAATAAAACAAAGTTAACTTCTTGCTAGAAGTGGGCCAAAAGTGATAGACTCCTTCATACTTCATACTATGGATTAGTTGGTGCCCCATGGCCTGTGTTCCCAGAGATGCCTTCAATTCCTTTAATACTTTTTCAAGTGACCCCATCCAAGTAACATCAATTAACCTAGAGTGTGAAGATAATCTTTATGTGCTCCAATCTCATGCCCACTTATTTGATATTATGGTTATGTCTGAATAATTTAAGCTTGATTTTCTTTGTGCATTTATAAACGTATGTAAATATGTTCTTTCTGAAGAATTCATTCATTTTATTTTAACACAACTGGCTTGGCTTCTATGGGACAGGTGGGCTGTTTCAATAAATTTGAATCTGGTTCCATAACCACCTCCTCAGACCCCCAAGGGTCTTGTCCTTGCCCTCCTAGCTCCCCTCTCCCCACTCCCCCATATCATATCATATCCCCATTGCCACTTTTCCTTATCTGTCCTCTCCTTCCCCATGGCAGCCTCACCTCACTGAGCCTGGCACCCTCCCTGCTTTGCCCACACTATGTGTTGACCCTGGAGCTGATCCTGCACATAGTAGGTGTTCAGCTAATGGTGTGGATGGACACACATCCCCTTCCATCTTCACTCCTGAGACAGAACCATTTGGCCTCTGAGTCCCTCTTTGTGTCCTGACCACTTTCATGGATTCTGTCCCCAGGTGGTTTGTCTCTGCATCAAGGAATTTCTGCTCCATCTGAGACAATCAGACAGTGTGTTCCCAGCCAGGATTAAATTTGGGACAGAATTTCAGAAGACAGCTCTACAATATTTAGAACATGATACTTGGAGTGAGCCTGAGACCCTGATTTTTGTCCAAAATCAGACAGTGATAAGGAGAGTCACAGCCCTGGCCATGGCCTGGGGGCTGCACAGGGGGCCCCATTGTGGGGTCACAAGACTGTTTGTGTCTCATGTCCCCATGGCCTGGAGGGCCCCAAGAATGCCATCCCACACTGAGCAGGGACACCCAGCCTCATCCTCTGACTGGAGCCCACAGACACCAAGGGAGGCTGTGTTCCCTGACATCAAACCTGAGAATTGGTCCCTGACCCCAGAGGGCCACCAGCTTCTCTGAGATGTGGAGTTCAGGGTCCTGCCCTCCTGCTTCCATAGCAGGAGACTGTGACCATCAATCCCACAGATGGGATGCTAGAGACACTGAGCCAGCACAGGACACTGTCAGCAGAGAGGTAGTGGGTGAGTGAGGTGGGACAGTGGGCAGGGCTGCATGTGGGGTCCTCAGACCTGCCACCTCCATCCCTGACCCCTGGCCTCCACACACATGTGCAAGGGAGTGGGAAGGGTGAGGAGAGGAGCCCAGGCCATGGTTGAGACCCTCCATCCTAAGGCTCCTCAACTGGGCTAGGGATCCCCAAGTCCCTCTTTCCCCTCCAGCAGCCTCAAATGAGGAAGGGTCCCTCATGATACACAGACTCCTCCCTTGGGTTTCCAGGTCCAACTCTGGCCCCTGAATGTAAGGCTCCCTAGAAAGCTCATCCCAGAGCAGGTGGAGCTGGGTCAGGGGTCCTGGCCTGTATCTTCCCAGTGGTCTATGAGGTCACAGCTGCTGGGCCCAGTGAGCACAGAGTAGAGGGTGCCAGATCAGGGTGGGTGGGTGGGTTCCCCCTTGGGACAGCAGCACAGACCCTCAGTGAAGGCCACAGTGCCCCCTGCTGCCCAAAGCCTGGACACACACATGTTCTGTCTACCCCACTCTCCACTTTCCCCCTCACCCAGAGGATCAGGCTGGGCCATGACCATGTCACAATACACCTTAATCTCTGTTCCCACCTCAGATCCTCCCCAGGATCCTCTTCTCTGCTCACCATGCAGATTAAAGACAGTCCTGGGACCTCAGCCTTGTTGAAGGAGGTGCCCCTGGGAGGCAGGAAGTCCAGCTCCTGGGCAGAGCTCAGCCCTCCCTGCCAGGGACCCACAGCCTGCCTGTTTTCCTTCTCACCCAGAACAGACCAGATTCCTCACCAAGACTGCTGGACCTTCTCCAGGAGCCCTGTGCCTCTCCCTTGGCCTGCTCTCTCCTTCTCAGGGCCCCTGGACACAATCTGATGTAGACTCTTGGTCTCTGGCTCTGGGTGGATAGAAATAATGTAGTAGATGCACACTCACCCCTTACAATGAATTGGCAGTTAGGAGGGTAGATTATATCTGAGAAATCCTGGGGCCACATTATGTCATATCTGATATGCTTTGATAAAAAGTCCTTTATTCTAAAGGAAATTCCCCCTTTTGGCAATATCTTACTACACTCCTGCAATAACATGCCCCCATGTCCTGTAATCCTATAGATATTGGGCCATGATAGAATTTATCTGGTAAACGCTCCCTGGATTGACAATGAAGGAAACCAGGACTTCCTGGTTCTCTGAGAAGTTGGATTTCTCTGTGATAGAAGCTGGGATTATAATCTCCATGAACCATTGAACAGAGATGCATTCAACATCATCCCAACCTAGGGTCTGGAGTAGGGAGATAGTGACACAGGCTGAGTAGGCAGGGGTGGGTCTGAGCACTGTGCCCTTGGGAGGTTGTGCTGTCCCTGGGAACTCAGGAGCTCCTGAGGGTGAAACCTGAGGAGAAGGAGAGAAGCCAGGCTCTGCTAAGATTTCAGCTCAGGGAATGGTCAGCAAAGGTTCAGCAAGGAGCAGGGGACATTTTGATTTCAAGGCAAAGGGATAACTGGGTGCCCTGGGTCACACATGCTTCACTTCTGCCCTTCATGTCACCCCCACCCTGCAAGCACAGGG
Organism: Choloepus didactylus; assembly: GCF_015220235.1. Taxonomy (NCBI): domain Eukaryota; kingdom Metazoa; phylum Chordata; class Mammalia; order Pilosa; family Megalonychidae; genus Choloepus; species Choloepus didactylus. Next base: position 88,731 of record NW_023637593.1, read on the forward strand.
GCTATTTTTGCTTCTGGACACCAAGTGACTCTGTGGTCTTTGGAAAAGCAAGAAAAAAGAGGTTATGTTTGTTTTGATCCAGTAAAAATAGATCAAATATAGACCAAAGTTACAACATCAGTAGAAAATCTACAAAATCTACAAAATCAGTAGTACAAAATCTGAGCTGGTGTTGGTCCCAGGCAGAAGTGACAGGGGAGTGATGGGTCAGACAGGGGCATGATGGGTCAGACAGGGACATGGAGGCAGATGCTAATCTTTCCATAGCCCAGAGCTCCTGATGGCCTGGAGGTTGTACTCAGCTGTCCTGCAGTGATAACCAGCCTTGTCTCAGGTGGGCCAGGGGTGGTTGAGGAGCCTGGGCCCAGAGGCTGGCTGGAATTCCATGATGAGGTCACAAATGTAAGGGCTCTGCCTGGGAGCCCTGGAAACCAATCACCATGGTGACCCATAACATTGCTGCAGCTCCCCATAAAGGAGACACTGACCACAGGGTCTGAGGCCTTCTCATGTGTTCCCTGGGGTGGAGTTACTTCATGCACCATATAGAATGCCTGTTCCCTGCTGGTCCACAGACCCAGGCCTACAAATGGGTGTGGAAGGAATGAAGGACCCACATCTGTTCCTGTGGACTCAGCATAAAGCACCCACAGGGTTTCCCAGGGTCCTGAGAGGCATCAGTGGTAGGAAAGTCACATCAGGAGGACCTACTTCCCCCTCCTGCCCTGGAGCAGGCTCAGGTTTCCCACCCATCCATCCCCTTGGCTGGCCTCAGGGCCCTAACTCTCACATCTGACCCCCCTCCATGTCACAACTACTGAAGAGATAGGTGCCAGTGAGTGACCAACCAGGTCAGCCCTGTGTCTAGACCTCCCCAGGGACCTGCCTCCTCAGACAGCACTTCACACCTCCCTGCCTTGTCCTGGGACACAGGGGCCTCAGCCAGTGTGCTAGTTTGGATGATTTATGTCCCCCAAATGCCATTATCTTTGATGCAGGCTTGTGTGGGCAGGAAACACATTGGTGTAGATTAGGTTGCAGACTTTGGATGTTTCTGTGGAGATGTGATCACTGAGCTGTGGGTGAGATCTTTCACTGGATAATTTCCATGGAGGTGTGGCCCCACCCATTCAGCATGGGCCTTGATTAGTTTTCTAGAGCACTATATAAGCTCAGGCAGAAGGAGTGAGCTTGCTACAGCCAAGCTGGACACTTTGAAGAATGTGCAGGAGCTGAGAGAGGAACTGCAGTTTATAGAGACATTTTGGAGATGGCCTTTTGAAAGAAGACTTTTGCTCTGGAGAAGCTAAGAGAGAACAAATGCCCCAAGAGCAACTGAAGTGACATTTTGAAGAGAAGCTGAAGCCTAGAGAGGAACATACTGGGAGAAAACTATTTTGAAACCAGAACACTGGAGCAGATGGCAGTCATGTGCCTTCCCAGCCAACAGAGGTTTTCCAGACAACATGGGCCATCCTCCAGTGAAGGCACCCCCTTACCTTGGACACTTTATGACCTTAAGACTGTAATTGTGTGACCAAATAAACCCCCTTTTATAAAAGCTGATCTATTTCTGGTGTTTTGCTTTCTGGCAGCATTAGCAAAGCAGAACAGCCAGCCTTGAGCACAGGTGATGGGAGAGAAGGGGACATCTGTGCTCTGACCTCAATGAGCAGTGTCTGTGATGTTGGGGACTGTCCATCTATGGGAGCCTCCCTGGGTCTCTGATCTCAGGAGACTCCTAACAAAGGCAGAGGTGCTTTCCTTCAGAAGGAAAAATCCAGCTCCACAGGCTCTGATTTTACCCCATATGGGCATCCAGGAGTTGAATTTGTTGTTCTCATGAGAGCTATTATTGTTTCTGTTTGTTTATTTTCTTGCTGTTTGTGCTTTGTTTTTGGTTTCCCTGATAATTCAGAAACATTGACTGTAAAAATGGGATAAGTCATCATGAGCAAGAAGCTATATCCAGGTACATAAGGGAATATGAGTTATTTTAATAAAAGAAAAGAGTCATTGTCACACACATAGAGAAGGCCAGGTGTTTGTCCCACTTCCCCATCTGTCTGTGTCACTGTGAGCAGCACTGTTCTGCCAGATGGCGCAGTAATAATCAGCCTCATCCCCAGGCTGGAGCCCAGAGATGTGCAAATATGCTGCATTGCTTGAGGTGTCTTTGGATCCAGAGACTCGACTGGGGACCCCAGGTCCCAGCTTCTTATCTGAGTCTGAGTAGTAGTAGAGAAAAAGCTGGGGAGCATTTCCTGGCTTCTGCTGGATCCAGTATATGTTTTTGCCACCAACATTGACACCACTGCTCAGTGTGCAGGTGAGTCTGGCTGTTGTTCCCAGAGATGCAGAGAGGGAGGGTGGCTGAGTCACCACAGGCTGGGAGAGGGAACCTGCAAACACAGACACATATGAGTGCTGGGGCAGGGTCCAAATAAGCTGCCTGGAGGTCTGAGCTAGAGGGGTTGACCCAGGCTGGGAGATCTGCCCTGAGTCCCTGAGGCCTGTCCCTACCTGTGCAGTGGGACAGGAGCAGGAGGAGGAGAGGGGTCCAGGCCATGGTGGACACAGTCCTGTGTGGCCCACAGTGGAGCTGGGCTGCCCCAGCCTCCTTTTCTCTCCCACCCTCTGCCAGGGGAGGGGCTCTTCATGCAAATTTGCTCCCTCCCACTGCCTGCCCAGCCCCTCCCTGAGCCCTGATGTGGAGCTCAGCTCACACTGTAGACTGAGGAGGATGAAGGTTGGGTTTGCCCCTTGGGAGAGCCCTGGGAGGAAGCAGCTGCTGAGATGACACAAAGGCCCTTGCTCAGGGGACTCTGCCAGGCAGAGAGGACACAGCTGCTGAGTCCCCATCAGTGAGCACAGGGCCCAGCCCCCCTTTCAGTGAATTGTCCTTACTAAGCCCCAGTGTTGGAACACAGGGCAGTCCCACAGCACCCCCTGCTGGTCCCAGGTTGGGATGACACCATTGCTGAATGTTCTGGGCACCTGAGTTCTTATTTCCCCCTCCCAAGATCACTCTTTATGTCAAAATATCAATGGCCTGACTCCTACCTTTTGTGATTCTGACACACCATGCTTGATTCATGAACAGTTTCTCACTTCCAGAAAGGTTATTGGAGTAGCAAGCATATGCACAAACTACATCCTTATGGGTTAGCACCAACAGAGGAGATTCTGGAAAAAGCCAATACATGTTTTCCATCAGGTCAGGTGTCAGAGGAGGGGTTGCTTGAGCTGGCTTGAAGACCATGGAGGTCTTTTCAAGGACCCTGCATGGGAGGTGCGTTTCCCAGGAAAGAAAGTTTCCTCAGTGGCTTGTTCAACAGATGGCAATTCAATCACTCACTCAAAAAGATATTCAAGGCTTTTAGAATTTCTATTGAATTTAATTCACCTTAGTGATTTGGGAGGAAAAAACAGCTCCACTAGATGTAACATTCACCAGTAAGTATTGTAACTATGTTCCCTATTTTATGAATCAGCCTTTATCATGTTAAGTAGAAGTTGTATTTTGTGCATATTTATATTATAACTTTCAAGTCAGGATTTTGTCCTGGTGTCACACAATTTTTTTTCTTATTGTAAACAGATTTTTTTTCTGTCTGGACTTTCCTATGGTTATTTTAAGTTTAATAGGAATCTAAGTATGTCTTTTTTAATGTCACACTGTTTCTGCAGAGGTGTTTGATTCCTGGTCAGGCAAAGGCAGATGTCACCAGGCCTCCCAAAACCCACCATCCTCACTGACTTGAATTCTCCAAATGGTTTCCACAGGCCCAGACTCATGTCTTTCTGTAGATATTCTGGGACTCACTCTGACCTCAGGGCCTCTCTTTGTGGTGTTTAGGGAGAAGGTTCATTTAGCCTGGGCCCCAAAGACCTAAAGATGAGGCCCTTATCCATTTTTAGAACCAAGTCACACAATCACCAGCATCACCTGGATGTGCCCCAGGTGATACCCGATGCTCATCCTGAAAGTGATGAGGTGATTGCTTGTCTGTGTCCTGGCAGAGGGATCAGACATGAGACACATGTTCACAGTGAAAGGGGATGACACCGTAAGAGGAGATTTTGGTCCAGGAAGCATCTTCTATGGGGGGACCTTAGAAGGGGAAAGTGAATCTCAGCCTTGTAGAGGATCTGGAGGCCTCCCAGGGGAGAAGGGACAGGAAGGGCTGGAGCTGGGCTCAGCAGGTGCTGCTCTCAGAGGGTAAAAAGAAGAATGCAAAATGCTTGGGGAAGAGTGGAGCAGTGGATAGAAGGGGAGGGATGTGGAGGGCAGCACAGGGACTGGAGAGATGGGCAGGGTGGGGCCTTGGTCACCCCCTGAGAGCAGGTGACTCACCTTACATGGATTTGGGCAGATAATATTTATATTAAAGGGAAGCAGAATTGCCCTTTTCATGATATATTTTCATCTTCAATTTCAACAAATAATATAATTCCTCAAGTTTGATAAAGTAGGCACTATGTAATTTGGAATTCAAAGAGGAATAAGCTTCTGTATCCTATAAGTTTTACTAGGTGCTAAAACCTTCATCTCAGAATTGAGGTGTAACCTCATTACAGACTCTGGACTCCATTAGATGCTCTCAGCTCATGATGAAAAATCCACCATTTCCAGACCCCACAGAGTACAGTTTTTTGTTGGCTGCCTTCCAACCCCATCACTGCAAATGAATTTTAATTCCTAGTTTTACATTTCCCAGAATTCCATGGCCCAGGCCTGGGCCTGCTGCTGGGGTCCCTGCTGTGGGCCTGTGGGGTGGCAGGTGTCATCCCTGGGGGCTGTATTGGCATCTCTGAGTCAGGGAGGTGGCCTCACCTCACTGAGTGGCATGAATTGTCCTCACAGGCTGCTGTCTGGATTCCAACACAGTGTCAGAGCCATGTGGAGATTAGCAGAAAATCCTCTCAGATTCTGTATATCACGTGATTTTATTGGTTTGGGGACTCTTTTTTAAGTCTTCATATTTATTAGTGACAACTGGGAGAAAATTTCTGATTGAGGATTTTTTATGATAAGAATAACTATAGTTTCATGTCAACAATACAAGAGTCAGGCTGCTGTTTTGTCTCCACAGAATGTCAGGGCCATGTGGAGACTAGCAGCAAATTCATCTCAGATTCTGTATATTGTGAGACTGTGTTGGTGTGAAGCCCCTTCTAAAAGTCTTTATATGTCACTAAATTTGACAATCTGAGGGATAATTTTGGAATGGGGATTTCTTTATACAAATGAGTGAATGTAATTTAACACCAACAATACAAGAGTCATAGAATATTACCTGTAAATCCCAGCATTTTTTCCCACTTTTTATCTGCCTTTGTCACTATGACAAGGATTGTTGTGTCAGATGGCACCATAATTGTCAGCCTTGTCCTAGGGCTGCAGCCCAGAGATGAGCAAAAGGCCTGCATTGGCTGAAGCATCTTTGGATCCAGAAAAGTGGCTGAGAACCCCAGAGCCCTGGTGCTTGTCTGAGTCTGAGAAATACAGGAGATACTGGGGAGGGCTCCCTGGCTTCTACTGGCACAAGGATATCCTGTATGTACCAACATTGATATCACTGGTGAGGGTGCAGGGGAGTCTCAGAGAGGATCCTGGGGATGCAGAGAGGGAGGGCAGCTGGGTCACCACAGGCTGGGAGACGGAACCTGCAAACACAGACACTCATGGGTGACTAGGCATGGACCAGGGTGAAGCTCCTACAGGTCTGAATAAGAGGGGCTGATGCAGGCTGGGGGGCTTTCCTGGGTGTCTGCAGCCTGTCCCTACCTGTGCAGTGGGAGAGGAGCAGGAGGAGGAGAGGAGTCCAGGCCATGGAGGACAGAGACCCTGAGGCCCCCAGTGGACCTGGGCCACTCTGACTTGCCTCACCAAAGGAGGAACTGGTTACACAAATCAGGATCCACCTCCTATCTGCTCCCATTTTTCCTGAGCTAAGTCTTGTGGTTAGAGGAGGCTGATAGGCAGGGCTACACTCTGTCCTCCTTGGGGGAGCCCCAGAAGGAAACAGCTATTGAGACACCACACTAGTCTGTGAGCAGGAGGCTCTGGCAGGCCCAGAGAGGACCATGGTCTTCTTAGACAAGATGAGCAAGTCAGGTTCTGTGTGAACCCAGGGATCCTTTCCCTAAACTCTGTCTAAAATTTTAGGGAGACTGATGATGAGGCTTCAGAGCTCTTTCTTCTGAGGCTCCACTGAGGGTCCCCTGCCCCCAAGCTCAGTCTTATCCCTTGTTTGACTTGTTCCATGCAAACACCTTCTGGCTCCTTGCTGTCCACCAGCCCAGATATAAGCAAAGGCTCCACAGAGGGAAAAGCAGAGGTGAGCTAATTCAGATGGAGTAGGGTGAGGGCACCAGACCCAGGAGCTCATGGGGTCACAGGGTGCATCACACGGGCAGGAAAGTCTTGCATCAGTGAGTTCACCATTGGCCCTACTTCCCTGGAGCCAGCTGAGTGGTTGACCAGCTGTCAGGGCCAGCACCTGACTCTCAGCTCAGCCCACAGCGCCCTCTGCTGGCCACAGGGCAAATATTCTCTGGTCTCTGGGACTCCAATTAACCCATGTGCAGAAAATCCTTGCTTATAACCACATACTTTCTTAGTCATTACTCAAGACTGTAGAGCAAGAAGGTGTATCCAAAGGTCCTGCATTGAAACAGTGATGCTGTCACACTGTCAAGAATAGTTTTCTTGATTGAAAACTATTCTTACACTAGCTGTCATCACTATGAAATGTCAATCTCTGTCAACTGCATCCCTGTGTCTCCAACTTAGCCTGTTTTTGCCAAACACTGACCATGGTGAGTAAAAGGACTAGTAAAGCATGCCATAGGAACATGCATCAGAAGAAATAACTGTGTGTTTTGGGGGGGAAGGAATGGGCAGGTTTCAAGATAAAGAAGACTGAACCCAAGTGTGATGATACAGTTTGGATCTGCAGGATGTGACAGATGATTCCTGTGTCAGAGAAGGGGAAAGGGCTTTCCAGTCAGGGGTCAGGCATATGCCAAAGCCAGGAAAAGATGTAGTTGGGTTGCTGGTGACATTGGTGAGTGGTCACTTGTGGTCAGAGAACTGTGCCATCTGAGTATGTGTATCCAGCTCCTCCAGTTGGATTAATAAAGAAAAATCTAGAACATGAATATGCCCTTAGTTAAACCTTCTGTTTTTCATCAATTATTTCGGAAAGGGGAGTGGACATGAAACCTTTCTGGCCTCACTATTAACACATGGGTGTGCGCCCCTCTTTCTATAGTCTCAGATACATGCAGGAGGATGTTGCCTGTAGGCCTTTGTTAATCCTACAGTTTCAGTCATGTTACCTCATTCTATTGATAGCTGAAGAGATAGGAAAAATATTCAATATAATCCTTAAGCTGGAAAATGCTTAGTATAGTCTTAGTTGCTAGAAAAATGTTTAGATTGATCATTTCACTCAAGCATCCTTCTGTTATTTCAAGTGTAAAAACACTTGTTGAAATAGCTTGCTGTTGATCTAATCTCAAAAGTTTAGTGTCTGTTCCTGTTCTGTCACAGTGAGAAAATCCCCCCTTGCTCTGCTTGCAGGAATGAGATGACACCCTAACACAGGGTGTGCTGGCCAAACATCAGTGAAGCAGGCACTTTTTTATTTTCAGGTTTTCTCTGGACACTTGCAAGTTCTTTGTCTCCTTGGACTATAAAGGCCCAAGCCCACTTTTCTTGCTTGCAACGGGTCTTGGAAATCTTTCCTCTGGTTCCTTATATGTGCATCTGTAATAAAATTCACTTTCTCACAGACTATGTCTCTGTTCAATGCATGATCAGGTGGGTATAACTATTTTCTGATGGTAACATTATTTTATTTAATAGGCCTGAATAGTACACTGCATTTTCACATGGAATGAAACACTAGACTTTCCTGGGTCCAGGTCAAAGCTTCACCATGAGTTCCCTGCACCTGGGGAGGCTGGAGGAGCTACTGGTTGTGTCTCTTGTCCCTGAGGGCCTGGAGCTCTGGGTGAGGCCCAAGGCTCCTGCTCCACTCTGAGCTGTGATAATCAGCCATGTACATGGGCTGGAGCCCAGAGAGGCTCAGAGAGGCTGAGCTTCTCGACATGGTTCCAGAAAATAGATCTGGGAGCCCTGGAAGTTGGTTGTGGTTTCTGTCAGTGGGGGGCTTGGGGACATGGCCCTGGTCCTGGTGCAGATAATATGCCCCTGCAGTGCAGACACTGTTACAGTTTCCAGAGCAGGTGACTGTGATATTTGTCCAGGTACTTTGAGGCAGAAGGCAGGTGAACCAGCCCCACTGAGGCCACAGGCTTGGGTCACAGGCCCTGGAAGTGTGCAGAAGGGACTATGAATGCCAGACAGAGGGAGATGTGGGGGAGAACTGGTTGAAGATCTCCCACCCCACACCCTGCAGATGAGGTGGGCCTTCACCTGTGTAGAGAGTGGGGAGGGGGAGGAGAGGGGCCAGGTCATGGGGAAGCTCAGACAATGCCTCCTGGAACTCTGATGGAGACAGAGGTCCCCTCAGTCTCTTTATATCTCTCAAAGCAATCACAGGGAGAGTTGCAACATTTACACCAGACCTAGCTTCATGTCTGTCCCTGGACACTTCTGGTCCTATGTCCTCCCAGGTCAGCAGGAGGAAGGGGAGGAGGGGATTTGCAGACACATGTGATGGGAGAGGAAGCCTAGCCTCTGGGGGCCCTTGGGTCCTGCAGGTCAGAGCTGCAGGTCCATCCCAGCTCAGTTTCTATGAGGTTTGCTTAGCTCCCTCTTGAGGCCTGAGCAGTTTCCCTGAGGGGCTGTCTCATGGTTGGGCACAGTGCTCCAAGATGTCCTCAAGGCTTCAGGCCCACCTGGGGTCTCTGATGTGCCCAAGGCCTCCCATCCAGGGGTCCTAGCTTGCCTTGATCAACTCTCCTTATGCTTCAGCTCATCGGGACTTTATGGGATTGTGGGAGCTCCAGATTCCAGATGGAGGGATGGCTGTTCCAGAAGAGGTGATTGCATCACAAGTAATGGCAAGAGATCTCACCCCTCAGCTGCAGTAGCTCACCAGCTGTGGAAGGAGACTGAATATCGCAACTCTTAAAAGAGAATAATTGGCTTCTTTTTTTTCCTTTCAAGTTTGGTACAAAGAATTGAACCATTTCTATTGCTTATGTTTTCAGAATGGGTCTCAGCTGTGTCTTCAAAGCCCTTCCTTTTTCATATATTGCATCTTATTTTTTCAGGTCACAAAGGGAGGGGCTGATTCAGGGAGCAGAGGGGGTTTGTGTCTCACTTCCCCCTGGTCCTGGGCCCTGTGTGAGCTCTGGAGCTTCCTCCTATATCCAACAGTGATCATCAGCCTCATCCTCAGGCTGGAGCCCAGAGAGGAGCAAATGTGCTGTTTTTGTCAATGCCTCTTTTGATCCAGAAAAACAACTAGAAAAGCCAAATCCCAACTGCTTGTTTGAGTCTAACAGAACAGGAAAACTGGGGAGAGCTCCATGGCTTCTGATGATTATACTAGAATATACTTTTTCCTGCAACATTGGTGCCACTTCTCAGAGTGGAGGTGGGTCTGGTTTGAGTTACAGTGATGTAGAGAGGGCCGGCAGCTGGTTCAGCACAGGCTCGGAGAGGAAACCTGCAGACAAACACTCATGAGCTATGGGACAATGACTCAGTGAAGCTACTGAGATCTGGGCCAGCCCCTGGGGCCTGTCCCCACCTGTGCAGAGGAAGAGGAGCTTGAGGAAGAGAGAGATCCAGGCCATGGTAGACACACTCCTGAGGCCTCAGGTCTAGAGCTGGGTTTCCCCAGGCCTTTTTAAACCTCCATTCTGGGCTCCATGAGGGGGGTGGAGTTATGCAAACATGTTCCCTCCCAGTTGTGTCCCCATCTCCTACCTGAGCTGGGGCCTGTGGACAGAGGCATCTAAGGGGCAGGGATGCTCTGAGGTTGCTTCTGGGGGGAGCATCTTTGGAAGGAGCTGCTGATGGGAACACACAGAGGGTGGAGGCAGGAGCCCCTTCCAGAGATCACAACTCTTGATTCCACATCAGGGAGCTCAGGCCCACCCAGACTTGAAGTCAGTGAGACACTCACCCACCTGGGAACTCCCTCCACAGGGAGCCCCTAGCACAACCCCACAGTGCCCCCTGCTGGTCACCTGGAAATCTTCAATCTCCACTGCTATGGGTCTTTTTGTCATTTCATATTTTCACTGTAATTCCACACATTTTGACTGAGACATCTGCGTGTCAAGCACTGAGCTTGGACCCACTATTACTAAGATAGTTTGCTTTCTGTGTTTATGAGAGACAAATGAGGGAAAAGCCAAAAGGAAATAAACAGTACAGGGAACATGGAATGTGCTGGGAAAGAAGACTGTGGTCTTAAAACTAATATTTTGGGCATTTAGAGAAGTTTCCTCAGAGAGAGTGACTTTCAATTGGCCTCATTTTGATGAGTGGGTTTGGAGCTCTCCATAGGAGAGTAGGAGGCAGTGTCCTTCTGGAAGAGAAAGGTCTTTAGAGGTTTCAAATCCATAGAAGGTCAAGGGAGGTTCTATGGATGGCAAAACCTTTGAGATGATGTGTTTGAGAGATACTTGAGAGAGGGAGAGAACCAGGTATCCGTGGGACATGGTGAAAGATCTAAGAAGAAAGTAGGAGGGTAGCCAAGAGGGAGAAGTGAATTTTCATTTTATTGAACAATCCTCCTTCAGACATTGCATGCACAGGTCTGTTTCTGTGCTGTTAATTAAATTTCTGTTCCTGTAAAGCTTAACATGTTTAATTAATTTTGCCTTAAATTATATTTGAATATCCAGTAATGTCTATCCCCCTTGTGTTTCATTAATTTGTGAAATCCTGCAGGATGTTCCTGGACTTAATAACTTCCACACATATATTTGAAAATTTGTAAACTTCCCCCAATGAACCTCTATTTGTTAAAATCTATTAATTATATTACTAAATTAAATTAGCATATTTTCCATATTAGCTCACCATATCCAAGTCTTGTTTTATCCTCGTTGGTGGAATTTTATTTTATCCTAGAATATCCTGATGCCATTTTAGGCAGGTGGTTGCCTCAATGCTGCAAGTTTGTTGTGTTTGCAGGGAGAACGGGATGCAATCAAGACTATCCAAGAACTCATTTTCAGTGCAGTGTCCTGTGCTGATGCAACAGAAGCAACAAACTGGGTCTGGTGCTGGTCTCCAGTGGTGACTGAGTGAGGGACATGTACAGAAGAGAGACTCTTGAACACATGTGAATCTTACTTTTCACTGGCCTAGAGCCCTGGATGAGCCCTGGTGAACCTGGCACTGGCAGAATTGACCAGACACTTGTAGCTTACATGGCTGCCCATGGTAGGTTGACCTTATCCTGCAATTTCATTGCATCTGAGAGGAAATCTTCACTGTTCATGGATTTTCTGCCTGTGTGGAGGTGAGGGTGTGATTTCAGCTGCATGTCAGTATAAAGTTTCTTATCAGTGACCCATAGGAGAGCTTTACCCTCTTGGCTGCACATAATTTGATAAAAGCAGCTCAGCAGAGGGAAGATGCTCAGCACCCTTAGTCAATAGGGAAAAGCAAATCAAACCACAATGAGAAAACAGTTAATGTGCACTAGGAGGGATGATCATGAAAAAGAGGGGCAATATCATGTTTTGTGAGGGTGGAGACATTGGAGCCACCTTGGAGAATATTATCACCATTCATGACAATGTTAAACACAGAGTTACCCTGTGACCCAGGAAACCCACTGTTAAGTGTCAACCTAAGAGAAAAGGAAATATATGTCCACACAAACACTTGTAGAGGAATTTTCATAGCAGCACTATGCACAATAGCCAAAGATATAAACTGCCTAAAATGCTCATCAACTGAAGAATGGATAAACAAAGTGTGACCTGTCCATACAGGGGAGTATTACAATCATTGTTATAATTAGAAGTTTTCTTTTGTATATATGTTTTCACAATAAAAGACAAATATTGTCTTGACTCACTTATATGAAGTACTCAGAACAAAATTCATTGAGACAGTTTGTTTTTTATAGGATACCAGGGGCTGGAGGTGGTAAGAGGAGAAAGGAGTTACAGCCTCATGAGTGGGTAGATTCTGTTTGAGGTGCTGAAAAAGAAAAGGTAACGCATGTTGGTGATGTTAACACAATATTGAGAATATAATTAATACTGCTGCATCATACACTTGAATGTGGTTAAAATCAGAAAATTTGTGCTGCAGGTTTGTTGCAACAATAAAAAGTTTCATGAGCATAAACAAAGAAACAAATAGTTTTACAAAATGGGAGAGAAAAGATAAATCACCCAGGAAGTAAAATTCCAAATAATTCCCTTAGCTACTGCCCCCACAAAGAGCAGGAGCATAAATGCAGGCTGTGCATTGTGGCTTCCTCCAAAGTGTATCATGAGAAAAACATCAGAGATGTTCCTATTGTGGTGCAGCTTACAAAATGCCTTCCCTGTCCTGCTAAGAATTTCAAGGTCATCAAAACCAAGGAAAGTCTGAGAAACTGATACAGGCTGGAGGAGCCTACAGGGAAGTGAAGACTAAAGGTCATGTAGTGTTTGCTAAAGGATGCTGGCCCAGAGAAATGACATTGGGTGCAAACTGAGAGAATCTGAGTATGGGCTTTAATAAACAATAGTGTCTTAGCCCGTTAATTGTAACCAGTTTACTAACCAATGTAAAATGATAATAATAGGGAACAATGGGCTCAAGGTATATGGGAAAACTCTGTATTATCTTCTCTATTTTCCTGTAAATCTAAAACTGTTCTAAAAATTAAAGTATATTAAAAAGCAATGGGAAACAAAATTTAGAAGACAGTGGAGTGGTGAGGTGTGAAATTTAGTTACTCATTTAGGGCAGCTGGTAATTAGCCAGGAACTCAATGAAAGCATTTTCAGGGTATCCAGTGACCAGTCACACATCATACAATTGTCTTGAATCGGTGGAACAGATAAGACTGCAGTGAAACCTGTAAGTTTCCCTGGCCAGGAGTCTATGCCTCTCCCCTCTGAGAACCAGTGGACAGTCATACAGCTGGCCTGCTGAGGGGTAGAAAAAAACAATCTGCTGGAAGCAAGGGGGACTCAACCCAGCCTCAATCACAGAATTAATTAACAAATTAATTAATTAAATTTTGGTGTTGGAGTTTTTTGTGATGCTGGAGAAGCGCTGGACTCTGGGGAGAGTGTCACATAGCAGTGGGCACCCAATCCAGCTCCAAAAAGTATGTGCCTCCAAAAAGGCTTTTTTTTCTACATTTTGTCCCTTTTCTTTCTGACACCTTATCTTTTTACATTTCAATAGCCCCCTGGCATGGATAGAATTAAAGGTGTTGGAGAGTAACTATCCGGATGAAGGAGTTAATAGCCTAAAGCACATATCTTTAAATACTTTATTCTGAGATTGAAAAAAAATGGTTGCTGGGGAAAGCATTAAAAAGGGATTTCTTCTTTTTTCTTTTCTTTCCTTTTTCTTTTTAAAAATAACTATTCTAAGTAGTTCTTTACAGAAAGCCATAGATATTTGCAACTGGCCTCTGGACCCAGGCAATGGACAGCTGAGATAAGTCTGACAGACAAAGCAATGAACCTAGTAGGGGAGACAATTTCCTAAAGGACACAACTTTCCCAAGAAAAGGGGGCATGGTCCAGCTCAAGTGGAGGATGCTCTTAAAACAACTCAGACCCCAGGGGCTGGAAAATGGAAACCAGCTTCAGTCAGTCATGTGCCTGACAGGGACATAGTCTATGGAGAATTAAATGCACCACACCTCTTTACACTGAGGGGAGCAGTAGGCTAACAAACACCACATGCTTGACAGGGTAGGAAAAGCACAGAGTCTAGAGGCCTCACAGGAGGGTTTTATTCTCAGGGAAAATCAATATCCTCCTTCTGTGACCTGGGCCTCACTGGACTGGGAAAAGCTGATTGGGGTTGACCATATCTGAAGAGACCCTCTTACAAAAAGTTACAGACAGGCAGAACAAGAAACAGGAAAACACAGGGATAAAATTCCTGATCAACTAAACAGTAGCTAAATAAGAGGTCTAGAATAAGTTGAAATGAATGCCAAAGGATAGAGAACAAAAGCAACCAGCAAGAAAAACCTAGGCAAAAGCTCCAGAATAAACTAATCAAGAAAATCAGATGCCTAGACAGCTTAAAATAAGGAGCCATGCTAGGAATCATGAAAATATGGACCTGTCAAAGGAACAAATTAATAGTTCAACTGAGATACAGGAGTTGAGACAACTAATTAAAGATAACTCAAACAGATCTCCTAAATCAACTCAATGAACTGGGGGAAGATATGGCAAAAGATATGAAGGATATAAAGAAGACACTGGATGACATTAAAGAAGAACTCATAAGCTTCAAGAAATAAACAGCAGAACTTAAGAGAATGAAAGGCACAATAGAAGAGATTAAAAACACAATAGTGGGATACAACAGCAGATTTGAACAGGCAGAAGAAAAAATCGGTGAACTGGAAGACAAGACATTTGAATTCACTAAATATTAATGTATAAAACTACCCAATAAAAAGACATAGACTGGCAAATGGATTAAAAAACAAGACAAATCTATATGTTGTCTACAAGAACGACAGAATGCCAGAATGCCCCCAAATTCATGAGGCAAACACTGAGAAAACTGAAAGGAGAAATAGATACTTCTACAATAATAATTGGAGACTTCAATGCACCACTCTCATCAATGGATAGAATATCTAGACAGAGGACCAATAAGGAAATGGAGATGTTGAATTCTATGATAAATGAACTAGACTGGACAGATATTTATAGAACACTACACCCCAAAACAGCAAGTCCACATTTTTCTGATGTGCTCATGGAATATTCTCTAGGATAGACCACATGGTGGGTCACAAAGCAAGTCTCATCAAATTTTAAAATATTGATATTATAAAAAACACTTTCTTGGATCATATTGGAATGAAGTTGGGAATAAATAACCAGCAGAAGTTCATAAAAATCACAGATATATGGAGGCCAAACAACATATGTCAACTGTTAAAAAAAAAAAAAAAAAAGCTAAAAAGAGCCCAGACTTCAATTAGAGATACCAATGAAGCAGATTTGATTAAGATCAGGGCAAATCAGGCCAAAGGATAAAGGTTGAAACTGTGTGTTAAACTTCAACTTCCATGTTAGACCAAGGGAAGAGATGTTCATTTGGTGCAGGATCTATATTTTCCAAAGCATAACTTCTACAGTCAGTTTGTTCAAACACATAGTTACATGGAACTTTGAATAGGAAGTGAGATATGGTAGGTTTGTATGCATTAAGAATGAAATAGTGACACTTCACAAAGTAATTTGGGGGGAGAATAAAAATATATATACAGGGTGCCCCTGAGGAGCGAGGGGAAAATGCAGATGTGTTGGAATTCCTCACCTGGATTGTTGCTGATGTCCTCACAAACATTGAACACTGACAGTTTGGTATGCTGAGCCCTCTATCTTGAGACTTGCCCTGATGAAGCTCATTACTGGAAAGGAGAGGCTAAACCTGCTTATAATTGTGCTAAGAGTCTCTCCCTGGGTAACTCTTTGTTGCTCAGACGTGGCCCTCTCTCTCTCTAGCTAAGCCAACTTGGCAGGTTAACACACTGCCCTCCCCCCTATGTGGGACTTGAGTCCCAGGGGTATAAATCTTCCTGGCCATGCAGGATATGACTACCAGGGATGAAACTGGACCTGACATCATGGAATTGAGAACATCTTTTTGTCTAAAAGGGGTTAGTGAATTGAAACAAAATAAAGTTTCAGTGGCTGAGAGATTTCAAATGAAGTTGAGAGATCACTCTTGTGAGCATTCTTATGCACTATGCAGATATCCCTTTTTAGGTTTTAGAGTATCAGAATAGCTAGAAGTAAATAGTTGCAACTATCAAACTGCAACCCAGTAGCCTTGACTTTTGAAGATGACTGTATAACTATGTGGCTTACAAGGGGTGACAGTGTGATTGTGGAAACCTTGTGGATCACACTCCCTTTATCCAGTGTATGGATGGATGAGTAGAAAAATGGGGACAAAAACTAAATGAAAAATAGGGTGAGATGGGGGATGATTTGGGTGTTCTTTTTTACTTTTATTTTTATCTTCTTTATTAATGGTATATTAATAAATAGAAGTGTCTCTAGGGAAGTCTTCTTTCCAAGGAGTCTCCCACCCCCATCCCCTGTCCCTCCTTCAGCAGGAGGGGACTTGTGCATGTAGCTCTGCTGGCACAGTACAAGGGCAAGTTAAGTGTGTAAGGTGTACATGCAATTTCATATGTTCTTATAGCCATGATAAGGTAAAAAGCAACAGGTTAGATTTATTTTGATAATATAGTTTATTTAATGCAATATATTCAAAATGTAATGTCAACACATAATGGATATTAAAAAATTGAGATTTTTTTCCTTAATTTTTCATTCTAAATCTGAAATCCAGTGGATATTCTATAGTCAGCCTATTTGGGCATTTGTTTAAATTTCTTTTGTTTTGGGTGTACAGTATTTCATTGTGTGGGTGTACTGTTATGTATATACCATTACTCTGTTGATGGATATTTGGGTTGCCCCATTCTTTGGCTAATATAAAAAATGTATACATACGAGCAAGTATAAGTTACTTTTTGTTGTTAAAAATCTTTCTAAGAAAATTTTTTACTGAGTCTGGCAGGTAGGGCTAGTCTGAGAAAATTCTATCCATTCAAGAAAAATCCTGGCTTCTCTTTTTGAAATTACTTTTTAAAAAATAAGGAAAAATACCTTGAATCTATTGGCTTGTATTTTCCCTGCCATTAGTAGAACCTCACCTCTAGACTTTCCCACCCCAGCCCATCTCTGTCCACTTCACAATTCCACAGCTGGGGTCTATTCAATGTTCCCTCCCCCCACTCCCTTTTAAAGCACTGTTAAAAATGGCAATATGTTTGTGAGGTTTTTAAAACTTTATTCTGGATTACAGATATCACAACTAAGTAATTGAAATTGGTACAATGCACAGAGCTCATTTAAATTTCACTAGTTGTACATGCAATCATTTGTGTGTGTACATGCTTAGTTTTACTCTATTTTATCACGTGTGGATTGGTACATACACCAACAGAACCAAGATGCAGAACTTCTCCATCATCAGGGCTCTGTAGGGCTCTCTCTTCATAGCTACTCCTACCCCAGCCCTCCTACCTCTTAATCCCAGGCAACCACTAATATGGTCTCCATCTCTGTAATTCCATTATTTCAAGAATGTTGTATGTGTTGTTTTGAGATCAGCCTTATCCACCCAATATAATTCCCTGAAGACCCATCCAGGTTGTTGCCTGTATCAATAGTTCACTGTTCTTTATTGCTCATTACCCCATGATATCAATTCACCACAGCTTCTTTACTGTTTATGTATTGATGGAAAGTTTGGATAGTTTCCAGTTTTGTGTGATTACAAATAAAGCTTCTCTGAACACATACACACACACACACACAGTTTTGAGGCAAAAGGAAGATCAAAATATAACAAGCAAACACAAAGAAAAATAGATATAACAGTTTTATGAAACCAAAAATATTCCCAGAAGTCATTACATGGGACAGAGTGTTTTTATATAAGTAAAAAATCATAATCAACTGTAAAGTTGTAACTATTAAAAGCTTTTATGCACCAGATAGTATAGCATAGGCATGTAACACACACATACACACACACACGAATGACAGAAACATAAATTATACCAGGAAATTTGGAGGCTATTCTTATCTGATAATTCGTCCAAAGGACATTTAGAATCATTTCATCAAGTTCTAAAAATTTCTGTTTGATATTTTTATTATGATCACATTAAACTTACATATTAACATGGTAAGAATAGACACCTTTATGTGGCTAGGTTTTCCTATCCAGGAACATGGAACATCTCTACATTTATTTACATTTAAGTGTGTCCCTTGTTAAGTTTATAATTTTTCTTCACATTGGTTCTGCAGATTTCTTGATAAATTTATTCCTTCGTATTTCACTTTATTTACTATTACCATAAAAGATATCTTTTGCCAAATATACTTTCTAACTGGATATTTTGCCTTGCTCATAGGATTGCTGTTGATTTATTTGGGTGTATTTATTTTGTATCCAACCATACTACTGATCTATTGTTGTTCTAATCTTTTTTCTTTTTTCGGTTGATTTTGTTGACTTTTTGAAGTATAGAATAACATTATCCCTATTATCAAATACTTACAATTCTTGTTTCTTCACGTCTTGCATTGTTTCACTGGCTTAAAATTCCAGAACATTATAAATTAAAACAAAACAAAAAAAAGCAATGGAGGAGAATGAGCATCCACACCACCCCTCTGAGAGGCCCTGCAGCCCCGCGGGGACCCTCCCCCTCCCCCCGACGGTCGCCTCCAGAACTCTCTCCCTGGGACGTCAGCGCCAGACCCCTCCCTGCCTCCTCCTTGCAGCCCCTTTCCGCCAGTAGCAGCCCTGCTGGCGGGACAGGGAGGTCGCTGGAGTCTGCAGCGCCCCGCTCCCTTGCTTTTTCTTTCTGTGCTTTGGGATCTTGGTGCCCGAGCCAGGATGTTCAGAGAAGAGAAGAACTAGACTCAGGAGCGCAGCTTCCGCGGCGGTGTGCACACAGAGCTGGTGGCACAACATCCCCGGCATACCAGGGCTGGGATGTGAGGAAGGAAAGCCCCCAGCGCCTGCGGCGCCTGAAGCCCGCCTTCGAAGGTGCCCCCGAGTGTGCCCTGGGAGCTCCCGGCTGGAGCCCTCGGCCCGTAGCACCGTTGGACGCGAGCGGGGAGGCGCCCCGGGTGCCGGCTACCGAGTCCTGCTCTCCGGAGAGAGCGCAGCGGAGACCACCGCCCTCCAGGCGCTCGGCACAACTCCGGGCCAGCAGCGCGCTGGACCGAGTCCCGCTTCCCGCCGCCTCACCCGGAGTGGGGCGCACCCCCTGCCTGCACCGCCTGCACCGCCCCCTCTGTAGCCCCAGCATCGCCAGCTCCTGAGCAGAACCCCATAAAGAGAGCTGAGCCCCTTGCTCGGCTCCCGCCCTTCCCAGCACCCGGATCCCAGGGAGAGCGCGCCCGCCGCCACTCTGACTGCGAGAGCCGCCGCCGCCGTCGAAGCTGCGCTGAGGGGCGAGCCTAGGGGCCGCCCCGCGTCCGAGTAGCCGCAGGAATGCACACATGACGTCTGTAGTGTTCAGCCGCTGCTTCACTCTCCTGCCCTGGATCCTCCTCATCATCATCATGCATGACGCGGACAAACCAAGGCCAGAACCCCCGCTCACCCCGCGCCCTTGCTTCTCTCCGTACGCGGCTGATCGCGCGGGCCCCGGAATCCCGCTCCACTGGGGCGATCTCGACAGCCGCCTAAGCGCTGTGTCCAGAAGCGGAACAGAGCGGCCGCTGCCCACACTCTCTGCCATCACGCCCAGCTGCAGCAGCCGGTGCAGAAAGCAGAGCCGACCAGCTGGCACCATAAGATCCAAGGTAAGAGCTGCTCCCCTTGCATGTCAGAGTGACTGTCTGTCCCAGGGACCCTGACACCGAGGCTTCCTGTGTCAGCCCTGACTGTGCCCAGGACCCTGGAAGAGAGGAGGGGGAGAGACAGGGTGAGTCTGGGGCTATTGCCCACAACATGTTCCCAAATGAAGGGAAGAAATATGGTACCAGGTGCCCCCCACCATCCCCTCTGCTGCTTTCCACAGCTGGTCACCTGGGCAGAGAGTGAGGAGGGCGAGGAGGAGAGGGGTCCAGGCCATGGTGGAGACACCCCCAGAGCTCTGCTTCCTGAGCCCAACTGAGCAGAAATGCCCAAAGTCTCTCTTATCCTTTCCCCTCATGTGGGGGGAGAGAGGACCCTTCATGCAAATTATTTCTCCTCCCCCAGGTGTCCCTGGGCCTGAATTTGGTGCATGCTGAGCCTGGGGTGTGGCTGTGGGGGCCTCTCCTGGGCCTGGTGAGGTCACAGCTGCTGGGCCCCAGGGAGCACAGAGCACAGGGCACCACACGGGGCACCAGGGCCTGGTTTCCCAGCTGAGATCCCTCCACAGACCCCCAAGGGACAGGTCCCCAGTGCCCCCTGCTGTCTCAGAGTCCAAGTTCCTTCACGACATGGTTGAAGTTCCTGGAGTTGACTATAGAGAGGGAAAGTCTCCAGACATCCCCCCTGCCATGCACCCACCCCATCCTCACAAATTGGAGCCAGCACATCATTCAGGGGCCCCCTTATTGGGCTGCAGTGTGTTTGCCATAATTTATTCTGGGCCTCTTCAGGAACAAGGTATTCTTTCTCACCTTTACCCCATTTATTCTGTTTGTGAGGGTGCATAGGAGGCTGTGTCCTGCCCCAGTGAGCAGAACTAGAGAGCAGGAACAAAGCCTGCAGAGCCTCTATTGGGAAGCCCAAGGAAACAAGCTCCTCTCTCATCACACACCAGGTCCCAACACAGCAGACTCAGCCTTCATGGTCCTCTTCAGCCTTGATGGGACAATAGTCCATATAAAAGGGCACAAGGATTTGATTCCAGAGAGACCCCCATTGTTAAGAGGAGGGAGCTCTGCTTCTCCTGTGCTCTTCTGCCCTAAGTGACATGACCACCTCCAAGGGCCACCCAGGGAGCAGCCAGGAGCCCACAGCTCTAAGAGGGGTCCCAGGTGTGGGTGGGCCCTCCCCAGAAGATACAGCATGAGCCTCCAGATGGGATGGGAAGTCTGGGGAAGGGCAGAAGCAATGGGTTTGCAAAGAAAGGGAGATTAAGAAGTTGACACAGAAGGTCCCAGATTTCTGACCTAAGACCTTTACTCACATCTCACATGCTTTTTAAATAACTCTAAGGACACTCCTTTGTCTCTTGTTATGTGTCAAGTAATGTTCTCTCTCCCTCTCCCTCTTTCTCTCTTTCTCTCTCACTCTCTCCTAGCTACCCCTCTCCTCCATCATCTGAAAATCACAAGTTAGATCCCCTCCTATTGTTAGGTTTCTTTCCTGCAGCTTCCCAACCACTCTGAGCGACACACCGACCAGGGCACCTTCCCCACACAGGGGATCCTGCTTCACTCCTGAGTTCTCCACTCAAAGCTCCTGTTCAGTGCCTGGTACCAACAAGTACAGATGGAGCCATGAAGACAGAGTTGACAAAGGGTTGTTTTGTTTTAATTAATTAGGTAGAGATTTTTTAGTGACTCTCAGATGAAAATCTGCCATTTGATCCAATCCCAGAGGAAATTCCCAGCAAGGACAGCACCACAGCGCCCCCTGCTGGGTGCAGGCACACACTCCCTGAGATCCAGGGGCAGTGAGCACCAGGGGGCCCTGTGGTTGAGGTTTCTGGGAAATGGGGTATCTGTGTAAGTGAAAGGCATTATCCAAGCATGTTTAAATTAGCAGGGCTCAGCCTTTAAACTCTCCCTCACTGAGGTTATCAGGGATGGTATCAGGCTTTGTTAGGTGGGTCTTTTTTGTTTCAAGGTAGCAAATGAGGCTGACACTGCTGGTCAAATGACCATGGAGTAGCATGCTTCCTAATAAAATGTGCGGTAAAGTATGTCTTGCTGACTGCCGGGGAGGAGTCCAGTATCTGGAGTCCTCAAAAACACTCTGAGAAATAGGGAATATTCAGATATGTTTTATTATGCAATGCACTTAATGTGCCTGGAGCTCAGAAAAAGGCCTTGTGGTCCCATGGTCCCAAGCCCTGCCCTGTTCCTTACCTGCAGCAAAGAAGCTGGGGTCTCCAAGCCTTGGAGCTGGCCTGTGTCTGAGTAGAATCTTAGGAGATATGGGAGAGGGCTCCCTGGCTTCTGCTGGATCCAGCTTATCCTGCAGGTGATCCAGGGATGCTGGGAGGGAGGAAGTCAGCACAGGCTGGGAGAGGGGACCTGGAAATGCAGACATGCATGGGTGCTGGGGCAGGGAGCAGGGGTTAGGACTTGAACATGTCTTTTGAGAACATGACTCAGTCCATAACATGCAGCCATCTCCCTTCCTCTTTCCTATTTTGTGAACTATACATCATGAATTAATATACTCCAGGCTTCCCAGTGAAAATGGCAGGCATCTCCTGAACATCACACAACTGCCACCCAGTTCTGGGACCAAGGCCCCGGGAGTAGACCCACCATCAGTAGGACACCTTGGCTGGTTGTCAGCTCGGGTTTCCCCCATGGGAGGAAGCACCAGCTGTCAATTCTCTTACAAGTCAGTGAGCCAGGGACTGAGACCATTTGTTTCAAACCATGTGCGTGTCCTTCAAGGCCCTGAGAAGATCCACAGCTCCCCCTGGTGGCTCCCATGGGCCAAAGGCTCAGGCTCCCAGCTACTCCTTAAACAATTGAGTATTGATTCATCTTTTACTCACATTTTTCCTGTTTTTCACAGGTCAACCGACATTCATTGCTTGCCTCTTCTTTTTCTCTTCCCGTTTGTACTTATTTCTCAAATTACTGTTGAAAATCTGTCTCAGTGTCTGCAGTTCAATTTCCATGTTCCTTGGTCTTAATTGTTTACCTCAGGGTCCCCAATGGCTAAAGAAATTACACCCAGGCCCGCCTGACTCTCTGTGGGTTATTTCCTTTGAACCTCAAATTGAATAAATAGCTACTTTAAGGCAGGAATTATTTTAATAATTTTCTTCAGGGACTTTTAAATAGAAAATACAGACACATGAGCAAAGCAGGAATATTATGGGTTTTCCTCCCAGATCTGACCCATCCAGCACAGATGTGAGGCTCTGGGGGATGAGGCAGGGATGTGGAATCCAGGAGCCTTTACAAACTGAGAAATGCCGAGTGTCTCTGCCCTGATGTGGCATCTCTTAGCACTGCTCATCAGTGGTGACCCTAGAGCTTATGAGTTTTCATCAGCTCTGTGTCACCAAAGCTTCTAGGCTTGTGTGTGTGTGTGTGCGTGTGTGTGTGTGTGTGTGTTTGGGTGGGTGAGGTTCTGGCTTGGGAATCAGAGGCCCTTTTGTCTTTTTGTCACAGTATAGTCTGTGCCACAGTGAGCGTGCCCATCTGCCACATACGCTCTGTCTACAGAGTAAAAGAGTGACAAGGCCATGCTTGAAAGAATTTATGAAGCATTAAGCAATTTCAAGAATTTCAACTTAGATATGAGAAAGGAAATGGCTTCATTATGCTTTGAAAAATATGGAAAATGACTGTTAATTATTATACTTTCATTATAACTTGTTATAATTATTATTTGCATTTAATTTCTAGCATGGATTGGTGGTAGGAGAAAGAGGACTTCACAATATTTTGTATTCTTTTTTTAAACCAAGTATTTCAGTTGGTTGTTTCCAAGGGAAAGAGGACTAGGCTATATAGACAGAAATAGTTTCAGAGAAAATCAAAATCATATAGTTTTTAATTCAGAAAAAACATAAAATCCTACAAATATATATGAATAAGTGATAATCTCAGTGAATATTGCTAGAAACATACAGAGATGTTGATTGTGCATTACAAAATGAGAAAAATGAATTATATATTTTTTGCTCAGTCAGAACCTCATTCCTTCCCCATTCCCAACAAACATAGCACAGAGGAACAAGAAAATAATAAAAAAGATCTCTAATGGATATCTCTAAATGGGCCAATTATGGGTGGTGCTTATTTCAAACAATATTTTACTTTAACCATATATTATTTTGTTATATTAAATGCACCCTTCATTTTCAACATTATTTGACTTAACAGGGAAGTCTGGGAGAGCCCATAAGAGCAGCTGAGTAAGAGAAAAACTTCTTTGCTGATCTTATACAAGTACCTGGTGCCCTCAGCTCTCCTCTCTGATCCACACCACTGGTCTCTTTCCAAACATGAGCAGCAGGAGCAACCTTCCCACAGCTCCCTGTCTCAGTGCTGCCCCTCCCTCACCCCCTCCTTCTCCTCTACACCCCCAGCCCAGGTGCATGGCCACACCTAGGCTAACCCTTTCTCCAATTCCCCAGTCAAGGAGAGTTGGTGTCACACATCTTCATTTGCTCTCTGTATAGTAATGAGCCTATTGGTTTCACTTTGCACCCAATGTCTTCAAGTGTGATCTCCTTGAGAGAAGGGACCCCCTTAGGAGCTTTGTGTTTATGTCCTCCTAGACCAACCCTGTACGTGGGGGTCACATAGAATGGGCTCTCAATAAATGTTTGCTGGTTAAATGAATTAATAGATGGATAGACAGATAGAAGTTTGAACCTGACACATGAAGATGTAAGAGGAAAATTTTAGATACAATGATTATTAATTTCACTTTATATTTGTTGATTAAGTAATTTCAAGATATGAGTTCCACAGGAGATGAGTTACCAGACTTGGAAAGGTTAAGAAAATATAACAAAAAGTCAAGTAATTCCCAAGATACCTTAAAATTTTGAAAATAGACCCCAGTACTTAAACTTGCACCCCTGTGTCCCTCCTTATTCCCACCCCCTGCACTATTTGTATCCACAGCACCCTTCACCTCCTAGCACAATACATAATATAGGTTCCTGTTGGGTGTCTCCCCACTGGAATGTATTCTCCATGAGGAGAAGGATATGTCTCTCCTCTCAGTCTCTTGAACAAACCTTAACTCATAGTGGTAACAAAACAATACCATTTAACTAACACTATAGTGCAGATGGCACAAGTGATATGGGAAATAAGGTAAGGAATGAATTTATAGGTTTATTATATCAGGTTAGAGGGGCAAATATTAAAAAGGAAGGAAGGAAGAACGGAAGAAAGGAAGGAAAGAAGGAAAGAAGGAAGGAAGGAAGGACAGAAGGAAGGAAGGAAGGACGGAAGGAAGGAAGACTAGTTCATATCAATCCTGATCTAAAATAATAAAAGATAACTAGGAGGGAAGATGTTGTGTATTTGTTTGGGTATTGGCAGGGATGAAGATAGTGATAGATTCAAATTGCAAATTAAAACATCAATGAGCGAACAACACTAGAATGACTAAAATCAAGTGCTGACAAGGATGCAGGCAACCAGAATCCCCACAAATTGCTTGTAAGGATGCAAAATGGGAGACACAATTTGGAAAGCAGTTTGGCTGTTTCTTAAAAATTTAAACTTACCCCTACTATATAAACTAGCATCCTACTCCTAGATAGTTACCCTAGATTCTCTGGGGTCTGGTGTCTGTTTCTCTATGGTTGGAGTTTTTGCTCAGCAGTCTGAGTTTGTTAGTCACTGCTGCAACTACACTTCTTCCCCTTGGCTCCCAGCACAGTGGCCACTCCTCCTTTGGGATTGTGCATGGCAGGGAGGGGCATGGGTCCCTGGCCACAAGAACTTACAGATTTCACTGATTTCAGCTGCTCCATGTGTTTGTGAGTGTTGTATGAAGCATGTCCAATCTCAAATACTTCTGTGGTGTCTCATCCATCCAGTTCCTGGCTACCTACCAACTGCCCCAGAGGAATAAATGAAATGCACACCTCACTACTCTGCCATCTTGCCCCACCTTCTGTTATGATTTTAAGGACATACAGTTTTGTTCTGAAATTTTTCTCTTTTTTTCAAAATGCAGTGTGCTGGTTTGAATGTATTATGTCCCCCAGGAAAAGCCATATTCATTGATGTAAACTTGTGGGGCAGACATATTAGTGGGGATTAAGTTGGAATGTTTGGATTAGGTTGTTTGCATGGAAATGCACCCCACCCAACTGTAGGTGATAACACTGATGAGAGAATTTCATTGGAGGTGTAGCCCCACCCATTCAGGGTAGGCCTTGATCAGTGGAACCATATAAATGCACTGAAAAACAGAAGGAACTCAGTGCAGCTGTGAGTGACATTTTGAAGAGGAGCTATAGCCAAGAGGGACACTTTGAAGAATGTGCAGGAGCTGTAGCTGAGAGACATTTTGAAGATGGCCATTGAAAGCAGTCTTTTGCTCCTGAGAATCTGAGAGAGGACAAACATCCCAAGTGCAACTAAGAGTGACATTTTTGAGAAACTGCAGCCTAGAGAGGAACATTCTGGGAGAAAGCCACTTTGAAACCAGAACTGTGGAGCAGACACCAGCCACATGCCTTCCCAGCTAACAGAGGTTTTCCAGACACCATTGGCCATCCTCCAGCAAAGGTACCTGATTTTTGATGCATTATCTTGGACACTTTATGGCCTTAAGACTCTAACTCTGTAACCAAATAAACCCCTTTTTATAAAAGCCAACCCATTTCTGGTATTTTGCAAAAAGACAAACTGGAACAACTACCATGTGCTACATGTCAGTGATTACATTTCCACAGTGATTTAACCCCATGGGGAAACAATCAAACCCTCTTCCTGTGCTCAAAATGGCTCAGTCTTCATAAGGAGGAGCGGGAAAAGAGTAAAAATGATAAACCACAGAATGAGAGAGGGAGGGCACAGAGCCACTTTCCCCTGGCTAGGAGTTCATTGCCACACGCCTCCTGCAGTCTGCCCCCTCCCCACTGTGCTTCTTCCAAGATTCTGCTTTCTCTCTCCCTGCACAACTGTCATCATGAGGGAGGGAAAGGGAAGCTGCAAAATATAGAAAGTGACAGTGAGGATCCCAGACTCCAACATTTCCAGTAGGAATTACATTATTCAGAGTGTTAACATATATTATCATACATTATTTTTTATCATGATACAAAATATTTCATAGAACATTCATATATATTCTTATGCATGTGTGTGTGTATATATATTCACATACAGCAATCATGTTGCTTACTCATATACCAGATACTTATAATCACCCCACAATGAACACTATGAAGGAAAATATGCAGTTGGTAGCATAACATGGACAATGCAACAGACATATTTAATGGTCTCTGAATATCCCTCTCAGATCCCCTTATTTGGGGCATCACTTAATTAACTCTGGTTAATATGTTTACATATTTCAAAAGGATGGTTTCAAAACCCTAAGTGTTAACATCAGAATATGACAGATTTTTAAATAGTTGAATTTTGAACATTTGTTTGCTCTCTTAGAAATTGGACACATTGTGAGCTACTCTGGAACCACATGTATTTTGTATATGATGTGAAACATGACACATGTATCTCCTCTCATGGTCATTCAAACCTGGGATAAGAGACTGTAGTTCATCCCTGAGGGGCCCTCAAGATGGAATGACAGGGAGGCTGGGGCCATCTCTTGCCTCCAGTTATGTGCTGCAAGAGAGACATTCCACCTGCATTACAAGGGAGAAATTGATGTGAAATTTCAAAGAAATGCTTATATGTGACATAAAATGAGCCCAGGGCATATCAGCTATAATTTTCATTCATATTCTTATTTCTTTTTGAAAAATTGTAGTTTTACCAAAAAATCATGCAAATATTCAGAGTTCCCACACATTGCACATTCCCCTATATTAACACCATGCATTATTGTGGCACTAAGTTTATTACAATTGATAAAACAATATTATTATAATTGTACTAGTAACTGTAGCCCATGATTTACATTAGGGTTCCCTCTGTGTTTTGTAGTCTTACATTATTTGTTTGTTTTTATTTTTACTTTATAAACATATGTACAACCTAAAATTTCCCCTTTTAACCATATTCAAATATATATTTTGATGTTGTTGATGATATTCAAAATCTTATACTATCATCACCACCATCCACTACCAAAACTTTTCTATCACCTCAAATTGAAACTCTTTACAATTTAAATATTAACTCCTTATTCCCTACCATCACCCTGGCCCCTTGTAAATTATATTCTTCTTTCTGACCCTTTGGATTTGCTTATTCTAATAATCTCATAATTGTGATATCATGTATTAGTTATCTTTTTGTGCCTTGCTTCTTTCATTCAACAGGTGTCTTCAGGGTTCATCCATGTTGTCATATGTATCAGAACTCGCTCCTTTTTTGTGGCTGAATAATATTCCACTGTACATATGAAACACATTTTGGTTCTGCATTCAATGGTTGATAGACATTTGGATTTCTCTCATTTTTTGGCAACTGTGAGTAAAGCTGCTATGAACATTCTTGTGAAAATATATGTTTGAGTCCCTGCTTTCAATTCTTCTGGATATATACCTAGAGGTGGGATTGCTGGGTCATAACTTAATTGTATTATATTTAACTTTCTTAGGAATTACCAAAATGTTTTTCATGGAAGCTGCACCATTTTACATTCCCACCAACAATGAACTAATGTCCCTATTTTTCCACATCCTCTCTAACACTTGCAGTTTTCTGTGTTTTTAATAGCAGCCATAGAAGTGGGTGAGAAATGGTGTCTCATTGTGGTTTTGGTTTGCATTTCCCTGATGGCTAATGATGTGGAGCCTCTTTTCATGTGCTTTTTGGCCTCCCATGATCTGCCCCTGCACACCCACACCACATCCTGCTCCCCACCCTCTGCAGCAGCGCATGGGTGATTTGCATCTCTGCCTGTGCCTTGCTCTGGAAGGGGTGAGCATTTGGCCTGTTCTCTTTTCTTTTCTATTAACATCTCTTTCCCCTCTGCAAACTCCAGTTCACTCTCCAGAGGCCACTGCAAGTGCCACCTCCCCTTTGGCCTCTGCATGGAGGAACCTGCTCTGCTCTCTGCTCCTGTGGTGTTTTCCCCTCAGCTCAGAGCAGCTGGCAGGCTCCAGGGTCATGATTTCATGTGTCCTTCAGAGCAAGGATCCTGCCAGCAAAGGCCACACCAGGGTGACAGCTCCAATGTCTCTGTAGGGGTTACTCAGACCTGTGTGAAAGAGAAAGAATCAAGAACTCATGTGAAGGTGAGAGACTGAGAAGTCTGAGAGAGGAAAGCCTCAGGGCTCCCAGGTCTAGAAGGAGGGAAGGTCTTGAATCTAGTCCTGTGATGGAGGCCAGGTCAGAGGGGATTTAGGCCCTAATTATCCTAAGATGGTGCCCCTTCCTGAGGCCAGTGGGGAGGGTATAAGGGATGCCTGGGCTGCTAAGCTTCGCTAGGCCCACTTGGGTCTGTGTCCACTATAGCCTGGACCCCTCTTCTCCTTAAACTCCCCTCTCACTTCACAGGTAGTGACAGGCCTCAGAGACCCAGGACAGCCCCCCCAGCCTGTGTCTGTCCCACTGGATCAGAACCAAGACAGCCACATTGCACCTTGCCCATCACCTTGCCTTGTCTATGTTTGCAGTTTCCATCCCCCAGCCTGTGCTGACTCAGTCACTCACCCTCTCTGCATCCTTGGGGACAATAGCAAGACTCACCTACATCCTAAACAGTGACCTCAGTGCCAATACTGTGAACATGTTCTGGAACCAGCAGAAGCCAAGGAGCACTCTCAGGTTCTGCTGCTGGTGTTAAATTCCTGGAACCTTGGCCTCACTGCAAGAAAGAATTCAAGCAGACAGCAGAGATCAAGCAAGTGGGCAGAGAGTTTATTTAGTACACATGCAAGAAGAACATGCAGACACTCTTGCAAGAGGAGAAGAGCACAACACTTCTGGGAGGGCTTATTTTGTAGTTTTCCTGTTCCTCTTGTAATTTCTCCAGCACCATGGGTTGTTTGCTGGGGTTGTTTACTGTTGCTTTCCTCAGAGATATCTTTCTCCTTGTGGCCTGACTGCTCTTTGGAATTTTCTCTTTGCCCATTATCCAGGCACTGCCCTAATTCTAACCCTGTCTCAGTTCTTCCTGTGTTGCACAGACTCAGCTAAGCAACAGGGATCTGGGGTCCCTGGTGGGGTCTCTAGACCCAACGATGCCTTGAGAAACCCAGTGTATTTGCTCAAATCTAGGCTTCAGCTAAAGGATGAGCTATGACTGCCAGGTGTATGGAAGTGGTGCTTATGACAGAGACAGGGACAGATGAGGATGTGGGACAGCAATGTTGCCCCATAATTTCCAACCTTATGATACTTTTACTATGGGGGTTAATAAATTTATCCATACCACATTACATTACAACATATCCCCTGGAGATTCTGGTTTAAAATGGTGCCACTATAACTCCTATATTTACATATAATGCCCATGAAGATTCTAAGGACTTATAACAAACAAAAAACAAAAATTTATGCCAATAATAATAACCCAAATTAACAAAAGTGTAACTGGCACCCTGACGATTATGGTGCCAGCCAAGCCCTGTTTCAGGTTGGCCTAGTAGGAGTATGTAGTAAAATTTATTAAAGAAAGAGAGAAAAAGTACACGTTGAGATAACATGGATGTGTTCAAAGGAGAAGCACACACTGAGAGTGGGTCTGCTTGTTATGTAGGGAAGTCTCACATTGATCTTCTGATCTCACCCTTTGGGCACAAAGTGTCTTCTTTATTCTAGGAGGAGATAGCTTATCAGAGCTTGTGGCCTGCCATCAGGTAGCCAAAATTTGTCTTTGGGCAGGTGTTCAACAATCTTTATTATCCCATGCTTTCTGTCTTTAACTAAGAATTTGTCTGGACCTATGATTTTACAAACTTTTATAGTTTGGGATGCTTCAGAATTTTAGGGGAAATTTTGTCCCATGATGTGCACAACTGAAGTTTGCAGCTCTGCATTTATTCTCTCAAAGTGGTATAGAAGACCAGGGCCCACAGCCTTGATGACTTTTTCTATCCTACTGCAAAAGAACAGGCAGAAATGACACCAAATTTCCATGAATAAAGGACCTGAAACTGAAGGTTAAATCCATCCAGATGACAACCCATGTGGGTCTTCAAGAAGATTATATATATATATTTAACTTCCCTCAGACAGAGAGGAACTAAAAGTTTATTAAGGCCCTTAGGATCTGCCTTGTGCCTACAAGTTAGAAAGTCATCTGACAAGAAAATTTTATGTCCTTCCTCTACTCCATGAATACAAATCCTCCAGGGAACAGTTTCAGGCCTCCAAGAATAAGCAATGTGGCCTGGATGTTGATCATTGTGTTTTGTGAATGCATCAATTTAAAATAAAATGCTGTTACCCTGAGAGGGCCAGGCAAGATGGCAGAGTGGTGAGGTGTAGGTTTTAATTACTCCTCCAGGGCAGTAGGTAGAAAGCCAGGAACTGTATGAACCAGACACCAGAGAGCAATTTGACTTTGGCCATACTTCATACAACACTCACAAACACGTGGAACATCTGAGATCAGCAAAATCTGTAATTTCTCATGGCCAGGGGACCCATGCCCCTCCATGCCAGGCTCAGTCCCATGGGAGGAGGGGCTGTCAGTCTTGGGAACAAGGAAGGAGAAATGCACTTGTGGTTCTCATTGAAAACTCAGACTGCTGATCCAAACTCCAAATATAGATAGACTGAGACCAGACACCAGAGAATCCAGAAAGAGTCAGCTGGGCAGAGAGGAGATAGGGCTAGCAAAAACAGCAAATAAATAAATAAATAAATAAATAAATAAATAAATAAATAAAAATAAAAAAAAAATAAACCACAAAAATAAAAAGAGAGACTTTCTGGAGTTCTGGGAAACATAAAGTGGAGAAGGGCAGGGCTCCAACAGAATCAGGCTCATATGCAAATCCAGAGGGTGAGGTTCCTTGCCTGAAGAGCCAGTCTCTCTGCTTTCTTGATTGTTCCTTAATGGCCCTAATCTCATTGTCTCTTAGCATTTCAATAGCCCATTAGATCTGCAAGGAGGACCCTTTTGTCTTTTCTTTTTTTTCTTTTTCTCTTTTTCTAAAGTAATTACTCTAAAAAGCCCATTACATAAAGCCTCAAAGACTTGCAATTTGGACCCAGGTAAGAACAGAGCTAAGACAGCTCTGAGAGACAAAGTAGTAAGTCCAGTGGCTGAGAAAACTCACTAAATACCACAACTTCCCAAGAAAATGGGCTTGTCCCCTTACAGCCATCTTCCTGGTGGGCTGGGAACACTTCTGCCCAGTGCCAGCACCACAGCCCAGAGCTGCCCCAAACAACCCAGTGTGATAAGAAGTGTTTCCAACAACACAAACACACCACAATCTTGGGCATGGACAGTAGCCTTTCCCTCATTGGCAGCTAATTATCCCAGAGCTGGGAAGGTGGAGCAGTGTGGAAAGGGGAAATTAACATGCCCCATTCAGCCATCCTTTCAGCAGAGTGGGGACACCTCTACACAGTCCTGTGGCCCAGAATTTCACTTGGGGATGATGCTTAGCCATAATGCAGCAGTTTTCCCTCAGCAGAGGACCTAGTAGGGCATGACTTGGGAGAGGGACCCACAAGCAAGTCCCAGGGACCATACACCAATACCAAGGACTTGTGGGTCAGTGGCAGAGGCAAAATGTGGCAAGACTGAACTGAAGGATTAGACTATTCCAACAGCTTTAAATCTCCAGGAACACCTGGGAGATTTGATTGTTAAAGCCACTCCCCAACCTCTCAGACACATGCCCCACATTCAGGGCAGGCAACACCAAATGCACATGCAAAATTGGTGCACCAATTGGACCCCAGAAGACTCATACCCCAACTCACCACAAAGACAATGTTGTGGAGAACTGGCTTGAGGGGAATAGGTGGCTCTCTGATGACATCTGCTGATTAGGAAGAGAAAGTGTACTCCAGGAAGCTGTAGATCTGACAAATTAGACATAAGTGTTTGAATCAGTCTACGTAACCTAAAAGTACCCTATTAAGTTAAGAAAATGCCAAGAGACCAAAAACAACAGAAAATTTTAAAACATATGAAAAAAACAGATGATATGGATAACTTAAACCCAAACACCCAAATCAAAATATCAGAGGAGACACAGTACTTGGAGCAATTATTCAAAGAACTAAAGACAACAAGAGCATGGCACAGGATATAAAGGACATAAAGAAGACCCTAGAAGAGCATAAGGAAGAAATTGCAAGAGTAAATAAAAAAAATAGATGATCTTATGGAAATAAAAGAAACTGTTGACCAAATTCAAAAGATTCTGTATACTCATATTAAAAGATTAGATGAAGTTGAACAGCGAATCAGTGACCTAGAGGATGACAGAACAGAAAGTGAAAGAACAAAAGAAAGAATGGGGAAAATTTGAAGAAAATGAACTGGACATCAGGGATATGATAAATAATGTAAAATGTCCAAATATAAGACTCATTGGTGTTCCAGAAGGGGAAGAAAAGTGTAAAAGTCCAGGAAGAGTATTCAGATAAATTATTGGGGAAAACTTCCCAAATCTTCTAAACACCATAAATACACAAATCATAAATTTCCAGGGAACTCCAAATAAAATAAATCCAAATAAACCCACTTTGAGGCATTCTGGTCAGATAGTCTAATACTGAAGAGAAGGAGCAAGTTCTGAAATCAGCAAGAGAAAAGCAATTCACCACTTAGAAAGGAAACAGCATAAGACTAAGTAGTGATTACTCAACTGCCACCATGGAAGCAAGTAGGCAGTGAC
Organism: Choloepus didactylus; assembly: GCF_015220235.1. NCBI lineage: Eukaryota > Metazoa > Chordata > Mammalia > Pilosa > Megalonychidae > Choloepus > Choloepus didactylus. The sequence continues at coordinate 122,099 of NW_023637593.1, forward strand.
ACGACATATTTAAAATCTGAGAGAGAAAAATTACCAACAAGGAATTCTTTTTCCAGCAAAGGTCTCCTTCAAATTTGAGGGAGAGCTTAAATTTTTCATAGACAAACAAATACTGAGAGAATTTGATAACAAAAAACCTTCCCTACTTGAGATATGTGCTGGTTTGAATGTATTATGTCCCCCAGAAAAAGCCATATTCTTTGATGCAATCTTGTGTGGCAGACATATTAGTGGGGATTAAGATGGAACATTTGGATTAGGTTGTTTGCATGGAAATGCACCCCACTCAACTGTAGGTGATAACTCTGATGAGAAATTTCCATGGAGGCATGGCCTCCACTTGATCATATAAATGGCCTGACAAACAGAAGGAATTCAGCACAGCTGTGAGTGACATTTTAAAGAGGAGCTACAGCCAAGAAGGAAACTTTGAAGAAAGCACAGGAGCTGTAGATGAGAGAGAGTTTGAAGATGGCCATTGAAAGCAGACTCTTGCTCCAGAGAAGCTGAGAGAGGACAAATATTCCAAGTGCAACTAAGAGTGACATTTTTGAAGAGCTGCAGCCTAGAGAGGAACATTTTGGGAGAAAGCCATTTTGAAAACAGAACTTTGGAGCAGACACAAGCCATGTGCCTTCCCAGCTAACAGAGGTTTCCTGGACACCATTGGCCATCCTCCAGTGAAGGTACCCAATTGCTGATGTGTTACCTTGGACATTTTATGGCCTTAAGACTGTAACTGTGTAACCAAATAAACCCCCCTTTTGTAAAAGCCAATCCATCTCTGGTATTTTGCATTCCAGTGGCATTAGCAAACTAGAACAAGATACTAAAGGGAGCCCTACCAACAGAGAAACAAAGAAAGGAGAGAGTGTTACGGAGAAAGGTTCAGTACCAAAGAGATTCTGTATGGGTACTTTAAAGGACATTAAGAGAGAAAGGAAAAAAATTTTTCTGACAAACATAAACCAAAGGATAAGATGGCTGATTCAAGGAATGCCTTCACAGTAATAATGTTGAATGTAAATGGATTAAACTCCCAAATTAAAAGATATATATTGGCAGCATGGATCAAAAAAACATGAACCATCAATATGTTGCATACAAGAGACACATCTTAGACACAGGGACACAAAGTAATTGAAAGTGAAATGGTGGAAAAATATTTCATGCAAGCTACAGCCAAAAGAAAGCAAGAGTAGCAATATTAATCTCAGATAAAATAGACTTTAAATGTAAGGATGTTATGAGACACAAAGAAGACCACTACATACTAATAAAAGTGGTAATTCAACAAGAAGAAATAACAATCATAAATGTTTATGCACCCAATCAAGGTGCCGCAAAATACATGAGACAAACACTGGCAAAACTAAAGGAAGCAATTGATGTTTCCACAATTGTGGGAGACTTCAACACATTACTCTCTCCTATAGAGAGATCAACCAGACAGAAGATGAATAAGGAAATTGAAAACCTAAACAATCTGATAAATGAATTTCATTTAACAGACATATATAGAACATTACATCCCAAATCACTGGTATATACATTCTTCTCTAGTGCTCACAGAACTTTCTCCAGAATAGATCATATGCTGGGACACAAAACAAGCCTTAATAAATTTAAAAAATTGAAGTTATTCAAAGCACATTCTCTGACCACAATGGAATACAATTAGATGTCAATAACCATCAGAGATTTAGTTCACAAATACCTGGAGGTTAAACAACACACTCCTAAACAATTAGTGGGTTAAAGAAGAAATAGCAAGAGAAATTGCTAAATATATAGAGATGATTGAAAATGAGAACACAACATATGAAATGTGTGGGATGCAGCAAAAGTGACACTGTGGGGGAAATTTATAGCACTAAATGCATACATTAAAAAGGAAGGAAAAGCTAAAATTGAAGAACTAATGGAGCAACTGAGAAAGGTAGAAAATGAACAGCAAATCAAAGCTAAACCAAATAGAAGAAAAGAAATAACAAGGAGGAAAGCAGAAATAAATGATATAGAGAACAAAAAAACAATAGAGAGAATAAATAACACCAAAAGTTGGTTCTTTGAGAAGATCAACAAGATTGACAAGCTCCTAGCTAGACTGACAAAATCAAAAAGAGAGAAGACCTATATATAAAAAAATAATGAAAGAGAAAGGTGACATTACTGAGGGTCCCAAAGAAATTAAAGAAAATTATAAGAAGATACTATGAACAACTGTATGCTAACAAACTGGATAATATAGAGGAAATGGGCAATTTCCTGGAAACATGAACAGCTAGACTGACCAGAGAATAAATAGAAAACCTCAACCAACAGAACACAAGCAAAGAGATCCAATCACTCCTCAAAAAGTTTCCCACAGATAAATGAGGACAGACAGCTTCACAGGAGAATTCTACCAAATTTTCTAAAAAGAACTGACACAAATCTTACTTAAACTCTTTGAAAACACTGGAGAAAATGGAACACTACCTAACACATTTTATGAAGCTAACATCAATCTAATACCAAAACCAGGCAAAGATACTACAGAAAAGGAAAACTACAGGCCAATCTCCCTAATGAATATAGACGCAAAAATTCTCAACAAAATACTTGCAAATTAAATCCAAAGGCACATTAATAAAATCATACAACATGACCAAGTGGGGTTCATTCCAGGCATGCAAGGATGGTTCAACATAAGAAAATGAATGTATTACAACACATTAACAAATCAAAGGAGAAAAATCAAATGATCTTCTCAATAGATGCTGAAAAAGCATTCAACAAAATCCAGCATCCCTTTTTGATAAAAACACTTCAAAAGGTAGGAATTGAAGGAAACTTCCTCAATATGATAAAGAGCATATATGAGAAACCCACAGCCAGCATAGTACTCAATGGTGAGAGACAGAAAGCCTTTCCTCTAAGATCAGGAACAAGACAAGGATGCCCACTGTCACCACGATTATTCAACATTGTGCTAGAAGTGCTAGCCAGGGCAATCTGGCAAGACAAAGAAATAAAAGGCATCCAAATTAGAAAAGAAGTAAAACTGTCATTATTTGCAGATGATATGATCTTATATCTGGAAAACCCTGAGAAATTCATGATACAGCTACTAGAGCTGAAAGAAATTTACGAAGTAGCAGGATACAAGATTAATGCACATGAGTCGGTAACGTTGCTATATGCTAGAAATGAACAAATTGAAGAAACACTCAACAAAAAGAAACCATTTTCAATAGCAACTAAAAAACTCAAGTACCTAAGAATAAACTTAACCAAACATGTAAAAGACCTATACAAAGAAAACTACATAACTCCACTAAAAGAAATAGAAGGGGACCTTAAAAGATGGAAAAATATTCCATGTTCATGGATAGGAAGGCTAAATGTCATTAAGATGTCAATTCTACACAAACACATGTGCAGATTCAATGCAATCCCTATCAAAATTCCAGCAACCTACTTTGCAGACTTGGAAAACCTTCTTATCGAATTTATTTGGGAAGGGAAGTTGCCTTGAATTGCTAAAAACACCCAAAAAAAGAAAAATGAAGTGGAAGGACTTACAGTCCCTGACTTTGAAGCTTTTGATAAAGTCAAAGTAGTCAAAACAGCAAGGTACTGGCACAAAGATAGAAATATTGATCAATGTAATCAAATTGAGAATTTAGAGATAGACCCCAAGATTTGTGGCTGACTGAGCTTTGACAAGGCCCCCAAAGTCAGTGAACTGGGACATAACAGTCTTTTCAACAAATGGGGCTGGGAGAGTTGGATATCCATAACCAAAAGATTGAAAGAGGACCCCTACCTCACACCCTACACAAAAATTAACTCAAAGTGGATCAAAGAGCTCAATATAAAAGACAGTACCATAAAACTAGAAGATAATGTAGGGGAACATCTTCAAGACCTTGTATTAGGTGGCCACTTCCTAGACTTTACACCCAAAGCACAAGCAACAAAAGAAAAAATAGATAAATGGTAATTCCTCAAGCTTAGAATCTTCTGTACCTCAAAGGAATTTGTCAAAAAGGTGAAGAGGCAGCCAACTCAATGGGAAAAAATTTGGCAACCGTGTATCTGACAAAAGACTGATATCTTGCATATAAAAAGAAACCCTACAACTCCATGACAATAATACAGACAGCCCAATTATAAAATGGGCAAAAGATATGAAAAGACACTTCTCTGAAGAGGGAATACAAATGGCCAAGAAACACATGAAAAAATGTTCAGCTTCAAATTAAGACCACAATGAGATACCATCTCACACCAATGAATGGCTGCCATTAAACAAACAGGAAACTACAAATGCTGGAGGGGATGTGGAGACATTGGAACTCTTCTTCATTGTTGCTGGGACTGTATTAAGGTATAGCCACCCTGGAAGTCAGTCTGGAAGTTCCATAGAAAACTAGATATAGAGTTACCCTTCAATCCAGTTTTTGCGCATCTTGGTATATACCCAGAAGATCTGAAAGCAATGACATGAACAGATATCTGCACACCAATGTTCATAGCAGCAAATTCACAATTGCAAAGAGATGGACACAACCCAAATGTCCTTCAACAGATGAGTGGATAAATAAGATGTGGTATATACACATGATGGAATACTATGGGGCAAAAAGAAGGAATGATGTCATGAAACATATGACAGCATGGATGAACCTTGAAGATATAATGCTGAGTGAAATAAGCCAGGCACAAAAAGATAAATATTGTATGTTACCATTAATGTGAACATTGAAAAATGTAAAACAAATGGTTTATAGTGTACAATGTAGTGGACTAGCAGTAGGGAGCAATTAAGGAAGGGGGAATGACAACCCAATAAGAAAAGATAAGCTATTGTGGGTAAATTTCATGTTCTGGAAATGTCCAGGAATAACTATGGTTTGTTAATTTCTGATGGGTATGGTAGGAACAAGTTCACAGAAATGTTGCTATATTAGGTTTTTTTCTTGGGGTAGAGTAGGAACATGTTCAAAGTAAAGTAGTTATTTTAGGTTAGTTGCCTTTTTCTTACTCCCTTGTTATGGTTTGTTTGAAAAGTTTTTTATATATTTGTTTTTTAAATTTTTTATATAGTTGATTTAAAAAAAAAGAGTTAATTAAAAAAATAAAAAAATACAGAACCCCCTTGAGGAGCTGGTGGAGAATGCAAAGGAGTTGGGCTTTCCCACCTCAATTGTTGCTGATGTGCTCACAGACATAGGGGACTGGTGGTTTGATGGGCTGAGCCCTCTACCACAGGACTTGCCCTTGGCAAGACTGCTGCAAAGGAGAGGCTGGCCTGTCTGTAATTGTGCCTAAGAGCCTCCTCCCAAATGCCTCTTTGTTGCTCAGATGTGGCCCTCTCTCTCTAGCTAAGCCAACTTGGCAGATGAAATCACTGCCCTCCCCCCTATGTGGGACCTGACACCCAGGGGAGTAAATCTCCCTGGCAATGTGGAATATAACTCCCAGGGAGGAATCTAGACCTGGCATTGTGGGATGGAGAACATCTTGACCAAAAGGGGGATGTGAAAGGAAATGAAATAAGCTTCAGTGGCAGAGAGATTCCAAAAGGAGCTGAGAGGTCACTCTGGTGGGCACTCTCATGCACAATATTGACAACCCTTTTTAGGTCCTAATGAACTGGATTAGCTAGCAATAAATATCTGAAACTATCAAACTACAACCCAGAATCCTTGACTTTTGAAGATGAGTGTATAAAAATGTAGCTTATGAGGTATGACAATGGAATTGGGAAAGTCATAGGGACCACACTCCCCTTTGTCCAGTATGTGGATGGATGAGTAGAAAAATGGGGACAAAAAAAAAAAAAAAAAAAGGCCCACAGTTCTTTTTTACTTCAATTGTTCTTTTTCACTTTAATTTTTATTCTTATTATTTGTGTGGGTGTGGTAATGAAAATGTTCAAAAATTAATTTTGGTGGTGAATGTACAACTATATAATGGTACTGTGAACAATTGAATGTATGCTTTGCATGACTGCATAGTATGTGAATATATCTCAATAAAATGGAATTAAAAAATGTTACAATCATTTTATAAACCACCCCCTGAGTTTCTTCTGAAGTTATTCATGCATATTCTCTTTAACCTAGAAATTCCAATCTCATTTAAAAAGTTCAATGCATACTATACACAGACACACACACACACACGTATATATATACATATACACACACATACACAGAGCAGTCATATTTATAAGAGTCAAATGAGGAAAACAAACTATTAGCACATCAACAGGAGAAAATTTAAACACATATAGGAAGGTGATAGACTGCTCCACAATCACTCAACCAGAGAGCCACAAGTCATGGATTAAAATAACCCAGTTGTAAATTTAACACTCTTGATGTTCCTTTGTGCATTTTCTTCACTGTCTTCCAGGATGTGGGTCCTGTGATTGTTGGGATGCCTGGGAATTCAGTCTTTGGGGGCCCAGGACTTTGTACAGTATTGGTTTGACTATCTCATTTCTGCTCCATGTCAGCAATGTAAAAACACAATCTCTACCCTGGAAACAAGGTGAGGCATGGGGCTGAAGGCAGGACTGGGGGACCCCTCTCACATCTATGCCTCTTCTCTGAATCCAGGTCCCCAAGTTTGTACAGAGAGTAGGGAGAGGAATAAGGTAACTTACCACAAGTACTACACCCTCTCTTCCTTAAGTGAGCAGCCCCTTCTTGGGTGGAGGCAAGTTGCTACCCCCATTCTAGCACCTCTCAATTATGCTCACTGTCAACACACTCAAGTGGGCAGTGGTGAGCCCCAAAGGCACTGCTGATGAGGAGCTCAGGCTGCAGCAGTCCCCCAGGCATTAGTGGGGCTTCCTCACTCTTAGCTGCATCCTCCAACTGATGCACAGTCCTCTCTGCTGGACCAATCCTGGAAGGTCTGCAGTGACCATTCTCATTGACCACTTGTGGCTCCAATTCCAGCTGAGACATTGTGTAAAACCCACCTTCTACTTCTTAGTACCAGGAGTGTGAGGGAGCAGTCCTTGCTTCTCTCTGTCTAGTCCTGTTGCCAGGTCATTTCTATCCGATTGCTATTTCCCAAATTTCTTAGCATGGAATTTGGCATCAATAGAGCCAAACAAAATACCCTAAAACCTTATGCATCAATGTTGGGGCAAGGAAAGTAGATTTGGACCCCTTTCCTCTCTCTCTCTGGGAGAACAGAGTTCTTCTTCAGAAATTTCTACTTTCTCAATCCCTGTTTTATGGTAGGGAGGAGGATATAGGAGAATTATTCTGAAATGGCACCAGTCAGAAAGTCCAATTTTTGAGCTAACTCCTTAGATGCCAATTCAATGAAAATAAATTGATCATGCAGTACCCCATTACCCACCATTTTACACAAATACAGAAAACAGGGATTACCAGATCTGGTCTGTTTGCAAACAGATGTTCAGCTCAGGCAGACTGGGGCAGACATATGAGGGTGCAAGAAATACTATAAAGGGCCTCCTGAAAGGTCTAGTTCCTGCCATCTTGGGTCTTGCCATTTAACCATAGAAGGCTAATTCAGAGTGTTTTCAGGATACCAATAAAGATCTATAACTTCCAGATGTATGTCTTCCCTAAAAGTATTTGCCTGAGAAGGCTCCTACAATCAGGTTTGTCATGACACCCCCTCTCTTGGAGTCCCTCCCCCAGGGCAACCTGAGTCTTAAACCAAGACCCAGTGGTCACAGCCCTGCAGGGAATCCTTGGGCCTGGTTCTATGGCAAAATTCAAGGAATAAACTAGACATCAACAGACATCTTGCTCAGGATCAGCTGTAAGCCCAAGGACTTTTCAAGAGTATCTTAGCAATAATTCTGCACCTTGGAAAAACTAAAGTGATGCCAAAATTCAAAACAGCCTTGAATTGAGGGGGGACTAAGCAGACAGACTCTCATTTCTTTCAAGGGTCCACTGTGAGTCTACCCTGGGGTTCCTACACTGGGGCTCAGTAAAGACCATTCACTCAGAGGGGTCCCAACTTGAGGCCTGGGCCCTGTGCTCACTGATGGGGAATCAACAACTGCATCCTCTCTGCCTGGCAGGGTCCCCTGAGCAAGGGCATTTGTGTCACCTTAGCAGCTGCTTCCTCCCAGGCTCTCTGAAGGGGAGAACCCAATCTTATCCTTCTCAGTCTACAGTGTGAGCTGAGGTCCAGCATCAGTGTTCACAGAGGGGCTGGGCAGGCAATGGATGGAAGAAAATTTGCATGCAAAACATGTCCACAGGGAGAGAGTGGGAGGGTAAAGGAGGCTGGGGCAGCCCAGCTCCACTGTGGGCCACACAGGGCTGTGTCCACCATGGTCTGGACCCCTCTCCTCCTCCTGCTCTTCTCCTACTGCCCAGGTAAGGACAGGCCTGGGGACTCAGGGCAGATCTCCCAGCCTGGGTCAGCCCCTCTAGCTCAGACCTCCAAGCAGCTTACCTGGACCATGGCCCATCACTTCTGTGTGCCTGTGTCTGTGGGTTCCCTCTCCCAGCCTGTGCTGACCCAGCCACCCTCCCTCTCTGCATCTTTGGGAACAATGCCCAGACTCACCTGCACCCTGAGCAGTGGTGTAAATGTTGGTGGCACAAGCATATACTGGTACAGCAGAATTCAGGGAGTGCTTCCTGGTTCTTCCTGTACCAATACTCAGACTCAGGTGAGCAGCTGGGACCTGGGGTCCCCAGTCAAGTCTCTGGATCCAAAGACAACTCAAGCAATGCAGCATATTTGCACATCTCAGGATTGAAACCTGAGGATGAGTCTGACTATGACTGTGTGACAGGGCAAATTGGTGCTGCTCACAGTGACACAGGCAGATGAGGATGTGGGACAAAAACCTGGCCTTCTTGAGGTCTTTGGCAATGACTCTTTTCTCTTATTAAATTAACTGGCATATGCACTGATGTACCTGGTTGTGGATTCTGGCTCACAATGGTGTATGCCATGTTCACATTCAATCTTTCTGACTTATCAGGAAAACCATAAAGAGAGCACAAATAGCAAGCAAACAGAAAAAAAAATAATAGCTGTTATGAGAACAACAAATTCTACTCCTGGATGTCCATATGGGGTAAAATCAGAGCTTGTGTAGCTGGGTTTTTCCTCTGGAAGGAAAGCACCTCTGCCTTTGGTAGGATTCTCCTGGGGCCAGAGGCCCAGGGATGCTCCAGTAGATGGACAGTCCCAACAACATGGACACTGCACCTTGAGGTCAGAGCACAGACAGCCCCTTCCCTCCCGTCACCTGTGCTCAGGGCTGGCTGAGGCCTTTGTGTCCCAGGATAGGGCAGGAAGGTGTGAAGTGCTGCCTGAGGAGGCAGGTCCCTGGGAAATTCTAGACACTGAGATGACCTGGTCATTGGCTTGCACCTGCCTCTTCGGTTGTGATATCAGGGAGAGGGGGTCAGATGTGTGACAAATAAGGGCCCTGAGGCCAGCCAAGGGAAGGGATGGCCCACGTTGCTGGGGAAACCCTGACTCTGCCCCAGGGAAGGAGGGGTGTTCCAGTTTGCTAATGCTGCTGTTATACAAAATACCAGAAATGGATTGGCTTTTATAAAGGAGATTTAATCAGTTACAAATTTAAGTTTCTAAGGCTATAAAAATGTCCAAACTAAGGCATCAGCAAGAGGATACCTTCACTGAAGAATGACTGATGATGTCTGGGACACCGCTCTCAGCTGGGAGGGCACAAGACTGACATCAGCTCTTCCTTTGTTCCTGGGTTGCATTTCAAAATGGTGTTCTCCAAAATGTCCCTTGGTCTCTCTTAATTTCTCTGGGGGCAAACCCTGGACTTCATTTCTTAGCTTAGCATCTCCAAATGTTCTTCTGTCTGCATCTCCAAGCATCTCTCAGTATCTCTGTTGGCTTCCAAGTGTCTAGCATCTGTGTCCTGGTTTAGCCTATCCTGGGGTGTTTTCACCTCTGCTCCCTGTGTGAGCTCCCTTTTAAGGACTCCAGTAAACTAATCAAGACCCACCCTGAATGGGTCAGACCACACCTCCATGGAAATAATCTAATCAAAACTATCACCCACAGTTGGGTAAGTCATATCTTCATGGAAATACTGAATGAAAAGTTACCACCCTAATCAAAAGACTAATAAATCTGCTCCCACAAGATTGCATCAAAGAACATCACTTTCCTATAATATACCCAAACTGTCACAAGGGGAAAGTAGGTCCTCCTGATGTGAATTTATTACAGCTGATGCCTCTCATGACCCCTGGGAACCCCGTGGGTGCTTTATGTTGATCACACAGGACTGGATGTGTGTCCTCTTTTACTTCCACACCCCATTTGTAGGCCTGGGTCTGTGGACCCCCAGGGAGCAGGCACTCTATATGTTGCATGAAGTAACTCCACCACAGGAAGTGCATGAGAAGGCCCCAGACCTGTGGTCAGCATCCCCTGTATGGAGAGCTGCAGTAATGTTTTGGGTTACCATAGTGATTGGTACCCAGTGTTCCCAGGCAAAGCCCCTACATTTGAGACAGCCTTAAGGAGTTCCAGCCATCCTTCCTGGAACTAGACTACTTGACCAACCCTGGGCCACCTGAGACAACACTGGCTATCACTATAGGACAGCTGAGAACAACCTCCAGATCATCAAGAGCTCCCATCTGTGGGAAGATTAGCATTTGCCCTCCATACCCCTCTCTGACCCATCACTCCCCCATCATATCTGGCTGAGACCAACACCAGCTCAGGTTTTGTCTTCTACTGTCTCTTGTGCTACTAAACCCAGGGGGCCTTATGCTCTAAACTTGGTCTATTATTACAGGGTCAATGAAAATAACCCTTCTTCCTGCTTTCCCAATGAACACAAAATCCTTGTGAGTCCAAAAGCAAAAATAGCCCTGCACATGCTGGGCAAGGATGACAAGAAAGGCAGAAGTCAAGCATGTGTGTCCCAGGAGACCCATGTTTCCTGCTGCCTCAAACCCAAACTGTCCCTTGCTCCTGGCCAAGCCTCTGCTGACAATTCCCTGGGCTCTGAAACCATAGCAAATCCTGGCTTCCCTCTTTCTCCCCAGGTTCTGGCCTCAGGAGCTCCTGAGTTCCCAGGGACAGCACAACTTCCCCACTAAGGAGATGACACTCACCAACCCCTGCTCACTTTGCCTGTGTAACACCACACTACCTCACTCTGCCTTCTCTAGATCCTTGATTGGGACAATAGTGGATGCATCTCAGTTCTGTGGTACACAGAAGCTCCTAATCCCAACATCTACTGTCACAGAGAAACTGAGCATCTCAGAAATTTCCAGAAAGTCCTGGTTTGCTTCATTGCCAATCCAGGGAGCATTTCCCAGATAAACTTTATCAGGGCCCAATATCAGCAGGGTAACAGGCCATGGGGATACCTTCTTGCAAGATTGGGGGAGATGATTCCTAAAGGGGAAATTTCCTTTGGAATAAAGGTCTTTTTATCAAAACATAGAATGTGTTCTAGTTTGCTAATTCTGCCAGAATGCAAAACACCAGAAATGGACTGGCTTTTATACAGGGATTTATTTGGTTACACAGTTACAGTCTTAAGGACATGAGTGTCCAAGGTAACACATCAACAATCAGGTACCTTCCCTGGAGGATGGCCAATGGTGTCTGGAAAACCTCTGTTAGCTGGGAAGGCACATGGCTGTCATTTGCTCCATGTTCTGGTTTCAAAATGGCTTTCTCCCAGGACATTCCTCTCTAGGCTGCAGTTCCTCAAAAATGTTACTCTCAGTTGCTCTTGGGAGTGTTTGTCCTCTCTCGGCTTCTCTGGAGCAAGAGTCTGCTTTAAACAGCTGCCTTCAAACTCTCATCTGCAGCTACTCTCTCAGCTTCTGTGCATTCTTGAAAGTGTCCCTCTTGTCTGTTGCAAGCTTGCTCCTTTTATCTGAGCTTATTAGTGCTCTAGTAAACTAATGAAGGCCCATGCTGAATGGGTGGGGCCACACCTCCATGGAAACTATCCAGAGTCATCACCCACAGTTGGGTGGGGTGCATCTCCATGGAAACACTCAAAGAATTGCCATCTAATCAACACTGATATATCTGCCCACACAAGATTACATCAAAGATAATGGCATTTTGGGGGACATAATATATTCAAACCAGCCCAGCAAGTATGTGACATAATGTGAGTCCAGGACTTCCCAGATATAACCTACCATCTTAACCACCAGTTCATTATTGGGTATGATTGTGCATCTACTATTTTATTTCTATCCACCCAGAGCCAGAGACCAAGAGTCTTTGGAAGGCTGAATCCAGGGGCCCTGCAAAGGAGAGGGCAGCCAGAGGGATTGGAATGGGTCTCCCAAGTTAGGACCTGGCCATATGGGGAAGACTCTGGTCTGTTGTGGAAGAGAAGGAAGAAAGGGGCAGGCTGTGGGGCACTGGCAGAGAGGACTGAGCTCTGTCCAGGTACTGGGATTCCTGCTTCCCAGGGACAACTCCTTCAACAATGCTGAGATCCTAGGACTGTCCTTTAATCTGCATGGTGCGCTGGCACAGGGTTCCTGGTGGGGGAAGCTGGGTGGGACAGGAAATTGAGGTGCATTGTGACATGGTCATGCCCAGCTTGATCCTCTGGGCAAGGAGGAAACTGAAGAGTGGAGAAGATGGGACATGTGTGTGCCCAGGTCTCAGGCAGCAGGGGGCATTGTGGACTTCACTAAGGGTCTGTGCTGCTATCCCAGCTGGGAACCCATCCACTGGCCCTGGTCTGGAACCCTCTGCCCTGTGCTCACTAGGCTCAGCCACTCTGTCCTCAAAGACCCCTGGGGAGACACAGGCCAGGACCCCTGACCCAGCTCCACCTGCTCCAGGATAAGCTTCCCAGGAGGGCTCAGGTTCAGGGATCAGAGTTGGGACTGGAAACCCAAGGGAGGAGTCTGTGTAGCATGAAGGAACCCTCCTTCATCTGAGGCTGCTGGAGGGGAAAGAGGGACTTGGGGATCCCCAGCCCAGTTGAGAATACTTAGGATGGAGGGGTCCCCACCACAGCCTGGGCCCCTTGTCTCACCCTTTCAATTAACTTGCCCATGTAAGTGGAAGACAGGTGTCAGAGTTGGAGGTGGCAGGTCTGAGGACCCAAAATACATCCCTGTCCACTGTCCCCACCTTTGTTCCCATCCCAGGCAGAAAACTTCCAAATAACCAATGAAGCTATAGCCTCTGGAAGCAGGGACATAAGCGGAGGCTGTGCATTATGACTTCCTGCCAAATTGTTTCAGAAAGAAAGCATCAGTCACATTTTGAAAGTTGGGTAGCCTCCAAAATACATGATCTGCACTCCTCAGAATGTCATCATAAAAAAATAGAAATCTGATAAAATGACACAGGCCAGAGGAGCCTAAAGAAACATATTGATGCAATCTCATGTGGTGTGTTATGAAATCCTGACATGGAAAAAAAGACATTAGGCACAAACTAAGAAAATCTGAATATGGACTCTAGTAAATAATAATGTTCCAGCATTGCCTCATTAATAATTAGAAATGCACCATCTACATAAAATGCTAATAATAGGGGAAAGTTGGTTCAGGCTATACTGGACCTCTTGGTACTAGCTTCTCAATATTTTATAAATCCTAAACATTCTAAAAATGATATAAATTAAAAATTAATGGAGAGAAAGAAGACTCAGGATTATGGCAGCATAGAGAGGAGTGGAAGTTGGTTAGTCCCCCTGGAACAACTAGCAAATAATATGGAATAACTGCTGGGGCACAACCATGACTGTCTACAAATCATACACCAACCTGTGTTGGAAGGAATGCCTGAGATCACAGCATAAAATCTGTAAGTAAAAACTGTAGACCTGATCCTGGAGGCCCTCCGCCAAGGCAGCCCAAACCAAAAAACCTTTCTGTGATAGAGAGCAGCACTTTCTGAACAAGCGAATATGCCTCAGTCCAGCTACAACTGGGGTTTTAATTAACAAACATGGACGGCCCAATACAAGCTACAAATCTCCAACAAGCAGAGCCTTTTAGTGATGACTGCCCTTAAAGAGCCAAAGGAATTCTCTGTCTTGGGAGGAGGAGCCCAGAAGAGTAGGTGCTATCTCTGGCCAGTGGGTGAAGCTGGGGGGAGCTGTGGACTGTCTCTGAAGGGTGTGTTCTGTCCATTTTTCTCTTTCAATCTTGGTGGATCAGTGGAGTAAGCCACAGCCATTTTCAGTTCACAGCACTCTGACCCAGACAAGGGTGGAGTTACCAGAGTCAGAGAGACAAAGAACCTATTTAAATGCTGATGATGATTCCCTAGGGGGTGTATCTTCCCTAAGAGGAAGGAGGCGGTGCCCAGCCCTACTACCAGCCTCCCATTCAGAACCAGACCCCAGAGCCTGGGGAAAACAGCCAAAATAGAAGCTAAGTGGGACAAACCTCCTTAAACCAGTCAGGAGTGACAGGCTGACAGACACCACCTGCTGGGCAGGTTAGGTAAGGCACAGCAGATAGAAACCTCACAGGGTGCGTCAATCTTCTAAAACACAACCTAAGGGAAATCTCACACTGAATATTGTCTCCTTCTGAGATCTGAGCCCATTCCGGTCTAGGAAAACCTGATTGAGGTAAACAAGGAAATCAGATGCCTAAACAAAAGAAAATTGCAACATACAATAAAAAAATGAAGTTATGGCCCAGTCAAAGGAACAAACTTACACTTCAACTGAGATACAGGAATTGAAACAACTAATGCTAAATGAATTCAAAAGTTTAGGGAAAATATGGCAAAAGAGATGAAGTCTATAATGAAAATATTGGGTGAACATAAGGTAGAAATCAAAAGTTCGAAAAAACAACTGGCAGAATCTTTGGAAATGAAAGGCACAACACAAGAGATGAAAGACACAGTGGAAACATACAACAGCAGATCTCAAGAAGCAGAAAAAAAAACACTCATGAACTGGAGAACAAGACACTTGAAATCCTACACAGAAAAGAGCAGATAGGGAAAAGAATGGAAAAATAAGAGTAACATCTCAGGGAATTGAATGACAACATGAAATGCATGAGTGAATGTGTGATGGGGATCCCAGAGAGAGAAGAGAAGGGAAAAGGGGCAGAAGCAATAATAAGGAAATAATCGGAGAAAATTTACTATCTCTTATGAAAGGCATAAGGTAACAGATCCAGGAAGTGCAGTATACCCCAAACAGAATAGATCCAAATAGGCCCATGCCAAGGCACTTAATAATCAGTTTATCAAACATCAAAGACAGAGAATCCTGAAAACAGCAAGAGAAAAGTGATCCATCACATAAAAAGGAAGCTTCATAAGACTATGTATGGATTTCTCAGTAGCAACCACGGAGGCAAGAAGGAAGTGGGGTGATATATTAAAGATACTGAAAGAGAAAAAGCACCAACCAAGAATCCTATGTCTGGAAAAACTGTCCCTCAAATACGAGGGACAGTTTAAAATATTCTCTGACAAACAGACAATGACAGCTATTGTGAACAAGATACTTGCACTACAGGAAATACTAAAGGGAACGCTATAGACAGTTAGGAAAAAACAGGAGTGAGAGGTTTGGAACAAAATTTGGGGTGATGGTGAGCATTGTAGTACAGTGAGCAAAGATGACTGTGAGTATGGTTGAAAGAGGATGGTTAAGATCATGTGGGACACCAGAAGGAAAGAGGAAAGAGAAAGACTGGAACTGTATAACTCAGTGAAACCTGGAGTTCTCAACAATTGTGATAAAGTATACACATATGTTTTTACATGAGGGAGAAGAAATGAATGTCAACCTTGCAAGATGTTAAAAATAGGGTGGTATTCATGAAAATATGATCAATGCAAACTAGAGACTATAATTAACAGAAATATTGCATTATGCTTCCTTTAATGTAGAAAGGCAGTATACCAAAGTTAAATGCATATAAGAGGGGAACATAAGGGAGGTGTATGGGGCTCTGCATTGTTGATGTTGTCTGACTCTTTATCGTATTTTAGTATAATGCTATTTTTTTGTTAATTTCTTTTTTTTTATTAAATTCAGTTTTATTGAAATACATTCACACACCATACAATCATCCATGATATATAATCCACTGTCCACAGTATGATAACATAGTTATGTGTTCATCACCACAATCTGTCTCTGAACATTTTCCTTACATCAGAAAGAACCAGAACAAGAATAAAAAATAAAAGTGAAAAAAAAAAACACCCAAATCATCCCCCCATCCCACCCATTTGTCCTTTAGTTTTTATCCCCATTCCTCCACTCATCCATACACTAGATAAAGGGGGTGTGATCCACAAGGTCTTCACAATCACACTGTCACCCCTTGTAATCTACATTATTATATAATTGTCTTCAGGAGTCCAGACTGCTGGGTTGGAGTTTCGTAGTTTCAGGTATTTACTTCTAGCTATTCCAATACATTAAAGCCTAAGAGGTGTTATATATATAGTGCATAAGAATGTCCACCAGAGTGACCTCTCGACTCCATTTGGAATCTCTCAGCCACTGAAACTATTTCGTCTCATTTTGCATCCCCCTTTTGGTCAAGAAGATACTCTCAGTCCCACGATGCCGGGTCCACATTCATCCCTGGGAGTCATACTTTGCGTTGCCAGGGAGATTTACACCCCTGGGAGTCGGGTCCCACGTAGGCGGGAGGGCAGTGAGTTCACCTGTCGAGATGGCTCAGTTAGAGAGAGAGAGGGCCACATCTGAGCAACAAAGAGGTACTCAGGGCGAGACACTTAGGCACCATTATATACAGGTTTAGACTCTCCTTTGTGGTAATGAGCTTCATAAGGGCAAGTCCCATGCTCGAGGGCTCAGCACATCAAACCGCCAGTCCCAATGTTTGTGACAACATATGCTAGGGGATCAGCATCTCAAAGTTTAGAGATAGGCCTTACACTTCAGGGATAGAGTTAACTGCTGTAAGAGCTTACAATCTAGGGACTATTACAATTATTGTGTCCATGTTAGCCTATGTTCTAAGATTCAATTCTGAGTTTACACATTGTAGTTAGTCCATATTGGTGAGGCATCATCCCTCTCACCATGTTTTCTCCAACACTTTTACTCCTATATATATATTTTCCTACAATTTTATAGAGTTATATTCACATACCATACATTTATCCACAGTGTACAATCAGTTGTTCATGGTATCATAAAGTTGTACACTTATCACCACAATCAGCATTTGAACATACTTATTACTACAAGAAAAATTGTTTTTTTTTTGTTTTTAGCAATAAGAAAAAATGATAAAAAGAAAAATAAAATGTCATACAATACAATATACTACTAAGGACAGCAAATAACACCACTACCAAGAATCCCATATTACTCCCCTATATCCCCTTCTCATATACATTTAGCATTGGAGTATTGCCTTTGTTACATTTAATGGAGGTATATTACAATGTTACTGTTGACCATAGACTCCAGTTTGCTTTGATTATGTTTTTTCCTGAATACCATCCCTTTTTCAATTTTCTACATGGTTGACATTCATTTGCTTTCCCACATGCAAAAACATTTTTATATTTGTATATTTAGTAACAGTCATTGGCCACTCCAGTTTTTGCCACATTATACAGTCCCAGTCTTTATCATCTATCTTTACCTCTGGTGTCATACATACTCCTATCCCACCTCTTTCAGCTTTACTCACAGACATCTTTGTTCAGTGTACTTACAATACCGTGCTACCATCACACAGTATTATCCTGTCTATTTCTGGATCTATGCAATCAATCCTAAACATTCTGTAGTCCTTCAGCATCAAATGGCTGATCTCTGCCCTCTTTCTATCTCCTGGTCACCTGTGTTGTCAGCTTTTAACTCCCAAAGTTTGTTCATTAATGTCTGTTCATATTAGTGAGACCATACAGAATCTGTCCTTTTGTTTCTGGCTAACTTCACTCAACATAATGTCCTCAAGGTTCATCCACATTATTACATGATCCATGTCTTTGTTCTGTCTTACAGCTGCATAATATTCCATCATGTGTATATACCACAGTTTGTTTATCCACTCGTCCTTTGATGGACATTTGGGCTGTTTCCATCTCTTGGCAATTGTGAATAATGCTGCAATAAACATTGGTTTACAAATGTCTGTTTGTGTCTTAAGTTTCAGTTCCTCTGAGTATATACCCAGCAATGGAATAGCTCGGTCATATGGCAAATCTATATTTAGCTTCCTGAGGAACCTCCATACTGTCTTCCAGAGTGGTTGCACCATTCTACATTCCCACCAACAATGAATAAATGTGCCTCTTTCTCCACGTCCTCTCCAGCACTTGTCATTTTCTGTTTTTTGGATAATGGCCATTCTGGTAGGTGTGAGATGATATCTCATTGTGGTTTTGATTTGCATTTCCTTAATAGCCAGTGAAATTGAGCATTTTTTCATATGCTTTTGAGCCATTTGTATTTCCTCTTCAGAAAAATGTCTGTTCATGTCTTTTGCCCATTTTTTAATTGGATTGTTTGTCTTTCTGTTATTGAGATGCAGGATTCCTTTATATATTCGGGATATTAAACCCTTATCTGATATGTGGTTTCCAAATATCATCTCCCATTGTGTAGGTTGCCTTTTGACTTTTCTGACCAAGTCCTTTGATGTACAAAAGTGTTTAATTTTGAGGAGATCCCATTTGTCTATTTGTTCTTTGGTTGCTCGTGCCTTGGGTGTGAGGTCTAAGAAACCACCTCCTTTCACAAGATCTTTAAGATATTGCCCTACATTTTCTTCTAAGAGTTTTATGGCCTTGGTGCTAATGTTTAGGTCTTTGATCCACTTTGAGTTAATTTTGGTATAAGGTGTGAGATGGACATCCTCTTTCCTTCTTTTGGAAATGGATATCCAGTTCTCCAAACACCATTTATTGAACAGGCTGCTCTTTCCCAGTTGCTTCGGCTTCACTGCCTTATCAAAGATCAGTTGTCCATAGATGTGAGGGTCTACTTCTGAACACTCAATTCGATTCCATTGATCAGTATATCTGTCCTTATGCCAGTACCATGCTCTTTGAGCACTGTAGCTTTGTAATATGCTTCAAAGTCAGGTAGTGTGAGACCTCCCACTTCACTCCTCTTTCTCAAGACATTTTTGGCTATTCGGGGCATCTTACCCTTCCAAATAAATTTAGTTATTGGTTTTTCTTTTCTGTAAAGTAAGTTGTTGGGATTTGAATTGGTATTGCATTGAATCTGCAAATCAGTTTTGGTAAAATTGCCATCTTAACTATATTTAGTCTTCCAATCCATGAACATGGTATGTTCTTCCATTTTTTCAGCTCTTGTTCAATTTCTTTTTGCAGTTTCTTATAGTTTTCTATGTAAAGGTCTTTTGTGTCTTGGTTAAGTTTATTCCTAAATACTTGAATTTTGGTAGCTATTGTAAATGGGATTTTTTTCTTGATTTCCTCCTCTTGTTGCACATTACTTGTGTATAGGAAAACTACAGATTTTTGCATGTTGATCTTGTTGCCTGCTACTTTGCTGTATTCATTGACTAGTTCTAGTAGCTTTGCTGTAGATTTTTCTGGATTTCCTACATATAGAATCAAGTCATCTGCAAATAGTGAAAGTTTTACTTCTTCCTCTCCAATTTGGATGCCTTTTATTTCTTTTTCTTGCCTAATTGCTCTAGCTAGAACTTCCAGCACAATGTTGAATAGCAATGGTGATAGTGGGCATCCCTGTCTTGTTCCTGATCTTAGAGGAAAAGCTTTCAGTCTCTCCCCATTGAGTGTGATGTTAGCTGTGGGTTTTTCATATATTGCCTTTATCATATTGAAAAAGTTCCCTTCTATTCCTATCCTTTGAAGTGTTTTCATCAGGAAAGGATGTTGAATTTTGTCAAATGCCTTTTCTGCATCAATCGAGATGATCATGTGTTTCTTCTGCTTTGATTTATTGATGTGGTGTATTACATTAATTGACTTTCTTGTGTTGAACCAGCCTTGCATACCTGGAATAAATCCCACCTGGTCGTGGTGTATAATTCTTTTAATGTGCTGCTGGATTCGATTTGTGAGTATTTTGTTGAGGATTTTTGCGTCTATATTCAGTAAAGAAATTTGTCTATAATTTTCTTTTTTTGTAGTATCTTTGCCTGGTTTTGGTATTAGGGTGATGATGGCTTCATAGAAAGAGTTAGGTAGCTTTCCCTCTTCTTCAATTTTTTTGAAGAGATTGAGCAGGATTGGTACTAATTCGTTCTTGAATGCTTGGTAGAATTCACATGTGAAACCATCTGGTCCTGGGCTTTTCCTTTTTGGGAGCTTTTTGATGACTGACTCAATCTCTTTACTTGTGATTGGTTTGTTGAGGTCATCTATTTCTTCTTGAGTTAATGTTGGTTGTTTATGCTTTTCTAGGAAGTTGTCCATTTCATCTAAGTTGTTTAGTTTATTAGCATATAGTTACTCATAGTATCTTCTCATTATCTCCTTAATTTCTGCAGGGTCGGTAGTTATATTTCCTTTCCCATTTCTGATTGCATTTATTTGCGTCTGCTCTCTCTTTTTTTTTTGGTTAGCCTAGCCAGTGGTCCATCGATTTTATTGATTTTCTCAAAGAACCAACTTCTGGTTTTGTTGATTCTCTCTATTGTTTTCCTGTTCTCAATTGCATTTATTTCTGCTCTAATCTTTGTTATTTCTTCCCTTCTGCTTGCTTTGGGGTTAGTTTGCTGTTCTTTCTCTAACTCCTTCAAGTGAGCAGTTAACACTTCAATTTTTGCTCTCTCTTCTCTTTTAATATAGGCATTTAGGGCAATAAATTTCCCTCTCAGCACCACCTTTGCTGCATCCCATAAGTTTTGATAAGTTATGTTTTCATTGTCATTTGCCTCGAGGTATTTACTAATTTCTCTTATAATTTCTTCCTTTACCCACTGGTTTTCTAAGAGGGTGTTGTTTAGCCTCCATATGTTTGTGAATTTTATGACCTTCTGCCTGTTATTTATTTCCAACTTCATTCCATTGTGGTCTGAGAAAGTGTTTTGTATAATATCAATATTTTTAAATTTGTTGAGACTTGCTTTGTGACCCAACATGTGGTCTATCCTAGAGAATGTTCCATGAGCACTTGAGAAAAAAGTGTATCCTGCTGTTGTTGGATGTAGTGTTCTATAAATGTCTGTCAAGTCTAGTTCATTTATCATACAATTCAACATCTCTGTTTCTTTAGTGATCCTCTGTCTAGATGTTCTATCCATTGATGAGAGTGGTGTATTGAAGTCTCCAACTATTATTGTAGAGGTATCTATTTCTCCTTTCAGTGATCACAGTGTTTGCCTCATGAATTTTGGGGCATTCTGGTTTGGTGCATAAATATTTATGAATGTTATGTTTTCTTGATGAATTGACCCTTTTATTAATATATAGTGTCCTTCTTTGTCTCTTTTAATTGTTTCACTTTTGAAGTCTAACTTGTCTGATATTAATATAGCTACTCCCGCTTTTTTCTGGTTGTTGTTTGCATGAAATATCTTTTTCCAACCTTTCACTTTCAGTCTATGTTTGTCCTTGTGTCTAAAGTGAGTTTCTTTTAGACAGCATATAGATGGGCCCTGTTTTTTAATCCATTCTGCCAGTCTGTGTCTTTTTATTGGGGAGTTTAATCCATTTACATTTACTGTTATTACTGTAAGGGCAGTACTTTCTACTACCATTTTGTTTTTT
Source organism: Choloepus didactylus (assembly GCF_015220235.1). Classification (NCBI taxonomy): domain Eukaryota; kingdom Metazoa; phylum Chordata; class Mammalia; order Pilosa; family Megalonychidae; genus Choloepus; species Choloepus didactylus. The sequence continues at coordinate 143,786 of NW_023637593.1, forward strand.
GGAATTTATATGTCATATCTTATTTTTTCCTCTCCTTTTACCTTTCCTGATAATCTTCATTTCTGCACTCTTCTCCAACTCTCTCTCTCCTGTCTTTTCCTATCAGCCTGTAGCACTCCCTTTAGTATTTCTTGTAGTGCCGGTCTCTTATTCACAAACTCTCTCAGTGTCTGTTTGTCTGAAAATGTTTTAATCTCTCCCTCATTTTTGAAGGAAAGTTTTGCTGGATATAGAATTCTTGGTTGGCAGTTTTTCTCTTTCAGTATCTTAAATATATCATGCCACTGTCCTTGCCTCCATGGTTTCTGCAGAGAAATCTGTACATAGTCTTATTGACTTTCCCTTGTATGTGATGGATTGCTTTTCTCTTGCTGCTTTCAGAATCCTCTCTTTGTCTTTGACATTGGACAATCTGACCAGTAAGTGTGTTGGAGTAGGTCTATTGGGATCTATTCTATTTGGGGTACGTTGTACTTCTTGAATCCCTAATTTTCTGTCTTTTATAAGAGTTGGGAAATTTTCAGTGAATATGTCTTCTATTACTCTTTCTGCCCCTTTTCCCCTCTCTTCTCCTTCTGGGATACCCATAACACGTATATTTGTGCGTTTCATGTTGTCACTCAGCTCCCTAAGACCCTGCTCATATTTTTCCATTTTTTTCACCATCTGTTCTTTTGTGTGTATGAATTCAAATGAACTGTCCTCTAGTTCACTGATCCTTTCTTCTGCCTGTTCAAATCTACTGTTGTGTCCCTTCATTGTCTTTTTCATCTCCTCCATTGTGGCCTTCATTCCCATGAGTTCTGCCATTTGTTTTTTTAAGTTTATGAATTCTTCTTTATGGTCAGCCAGTGTCTTCTTTATATCCTTCAGCTCTTTTGCTATATCTTCCTTCATTTCATCAAATTTATTTAGCATTAGTTGCCTCCACTCCTGTGTCTCAGCTGAGCTATTAGTTTGTTCCTTTGGCTGGTCCATGTTTTCATGTTTCCTGGTATGGCTTGTTACCTTAAGTTGTCTAGGCATCTGATTCTCTTGATTAGTTTATTTTGGAGCTTGTTTTCTGTCTTTTACCTAGTGGTTTTCTTGTTGGTTGGCTTTGTTTTCTGGCCTCTGTTATTCAGTTCAGCTTATTCTAGACCTCTAACTTAGGTTCTATTTAGTTGATCAGAATTTTTCCCCTCTTGTTTTTTCTGTTTCTTGCTCTGCCTCTATGTAACCTTTTTGTGAGTGGGTCTCCTCAGATATGGTCGACCCTAGTCAGATTTTCCCAGTCTAGTGAGGCCCAGGTCTCATTGGGAGGGTATGGAGTTTTCCTGAGAATGAAACCCTCCTATGAGGCCTTTAGAATTGGTGCTTTTCCTCTCCTGTCCAGCAGGTGGCACTGGCCAGCCTGCAGCTCCCCCACCAGTGTAAGGAGGTGTGGAGCCTTTAGTTCTCCTGGTGACTCTGATCCTGTCGGGGGCGTGGCTGACTGAAGCAATGTTTGCTGCGATCTCAGCTTTTCCTCCAATTCCAAACTTGTGTCCAATGTGTGACTGGTTACTGGAGACCCCGAAAACACTGTTTCATATAGTTCTTGGGTAATTGCCAGCTGCTCTAGGGGAGAGACCAAATTCTGCTCCTCACCACTCCGCCATCTTGCCCCGCCTCAGTATAATGCTATCTTAACTTTTGCTGCTTCCTAGATGTCATGTGTTTTTTTTTCATTTTTTTCTCTTCCTTTTTCCTTTTTCTTTTGTCTCTCTACATTCTTTGACTTTTCCTCCTTCTTTGTGGAAGAAATGGAGATATACTTATATAGATAGTGGTGAAGATGGTGAATACATAAATATGTGACTATACAGGGAATCATCAATTATTTATGACAGAATGTATGGTGTTTGAACAAAAACATCCTAAAAATGGATTGATTAAGAAACCTTGAGGACACTATATTGAGTGAAATAATTCAGACATAAAAGGACAAATATTGTTTAGTCTCACTAATTATAATATGTAAACTCATAGACATGAAATATAAGTTACCAGGATATAGAAGTAGGCTAAGGAATGGGGAGTGATTGCTTATTATGGGCAGAATGTTCTACTAGGTTGAAATTAAGTGTTTGGAAATGGACAAAGGTGATGGCAGCATGTTTTGAGAACAACTAACAGTGCTGAATGATCTGGGAATGTGGTGGAAAGGGGAAGCTCAGAGACACATATGTCATCAGAAGGAAAGTTGGAGGTTAAGAGATAGGAATGTTTAAAACAGTGAATCCTATGGTGGGTAATGTCAATGATTAACTGTACAAGTATTAGAAATCTCTTTCATGCACTGGAACAAATACATGACACTATAACTAGAAGCTAATAATAGAGGGGCATATAGGGAAAAATATACCTGTTGCAAACTATATACTACAGTTAGTATTTTAACATTCTTTCAACAGTAACAAACTATACTAATACCATGAGTCAATAATGGAGGGGAGGTTGTTAGGGATATGGGAGGGTTTGAGTTCCCTTTTATTGTCTTTATTTCTTTTCTGGAGTAACCAAAATGTTCTAAAAATTAAAAAAAAATAATTGTGGTGATGGAAGCACAGCTGTATGATTGCACCATGGGCAACTGATTGTACACTTTTGATCTTTGGATAATTGTATGATATGAGAACAATCTCAATAAAAAATTAATAGAGGGGTGATCTCAGCAACATGGTGACATGAAGAGCTACTGAAATTCTCTCTCCACAAAATCAACAAGATAAAAGGACAATTTTCAATTGTTCAGAACTCTAGTGTAAGGTATAGATTAGAGAAGTCCCTACAAATGCCAAACTGAAGACAAAGATAAACATGAGGTAGGAACATCCAATCATGGAGGAGCTGGACCTCTTCCCTCCCTCCCACTAGGTCTCTCACAATGGGGACCCTCACACCAGGGAAACAGAGTATAAATTCCCTTACAGCAGTGAGACAGAAACCATCATTCAGAGACCCAGGGGACAGGGGAGGACATTCCAATGCCCAGATCAGTGAGGGACAATGAGTTGAAATAACATAGACAGAGAATGTTTTTCCAGCTCTGGGTCAAAAATCTCTTCCCTCACCCCTGAGTGAAACAGCAGTGCACAGCCATTTCCTTGCCTGGGGGACGGCTGAAAAGTGGTAAAGCCTGGGGATTCCTCTGTCACAGGTAAAGTGGGGGACACAGCCTGATATTAAGCCAAATTTTGGTGGGCAAAGCAAGCACTCAGGAAACCCAGAGTTTCAGCCTGCCAGGTCAAAGAAAACCTGGATGCCAAGACAAAATGCTTCTGAGGATGATTAAGTTACCAAACAGCATGATCTGCTAGGAAGACCGGAAAGTGCAAGGGTACTGAAGATTGAAGGGTTTTTCATAGACTATCCATATCCTATTTCAGTCCCATGGGAGAAGGTCTAGACCCCTGCTGAGGAATCTGCCCATTTTGCTTGGAAGTAAGGGTGACCCACCTATTAAAGTAGTGCTCTGAAACAAACTCAGGTCTTGCTGGCTAGTGAAAACCAAAGCACTGCTGGGAGCAAGCAGACATTTTTACCTACACACAGAAAACTGGATGCCCAGTGCCTATTGCCCATCCATGAACAGTCTGCTGTGAGTGCCTGGTCTTGGGGGAAAGACTTGGGGGCAGAGAAAATCTGACAACTGGCAAGAGAGAAAAGGAATAGATAGAGAACAAAGCCAATCAAGAAGAAAACCCTAGGCAAAAGAGAGAAAATAAACTCAAGAATAAAATTAGAAAGAAAATCAGATGCCTAGACACCAGTAAAAAATCACAATTCATTCTGGAAAGAATGAAGATATGGCCCAGCCAGAGGAACAAACTAACACCTCAACTGAGATACAGGAATTGAAACAACTAAATAAAGATATACAAATGAATTTTCTAAAGCAAATCAATGACTTGAAGGTAAATGTTACAAAAGAGATGAAGGATATAAAGAAGACATGGGATGCCCATAAAAAAGAACTTGAAAGCTTGAAAAAACAAATTGCAGAACTTATGGTAATGAAAGGCACAATATAAGAAATGTAAAAAACAAAGGAGATATACAACAACAGATTGAAGAGGAAGAAGAAAGGATCAGTGAACTAGAAAACAGATTATGTGAAATCCAACACAAACACAACAGACAGGGAAAAAATGGAAATATGAGCCAAATGTAAGGGAAGTGAATGACAACATGAGGCACATGAACATATTTGTTATGGGTGTCCCAGAAGGAAAAGAGAAGAGAAAGGGGGCAGAAAGAATAATAGGGGAAATAATCAATGAAAATTTCCTAACTCTTATGAAAGACATAAAATTACAGATCCAAAAGGAGAAGCATATGCCAAACAGAATAGATCAAAGTAGACCTTTTCCTAGACACTTACTAATCAGATTGTCAAATGTCAAAGAAAAAGAGAGAATTCTGAAAGAAGAAACTGAAAAGCATCCATCACATACAAGGGAAGCTCAATAAGGCTAAGTACAGATCCCTCAATAGAAACCAGGGAGGCAAGAAGGCAGTGGTATGATATATTTAAGATACTGAAAGAAAAACTGTCAACCAATAATTCTATATCTGTCAAAATTGTCCATCAAAAATGAGAAAAATTAAAATATTTTCAGATAAACAGACATTGAGAGAGTTCATGAACAAGAGACCTAATTTACGAGAATTATTAAAGGGATCACTACAGACAGTTAAACAGGAGACAGAGGTTTATAGAAGACCTTAGACATGAAAAGTGGCAGTAAGAGTAACTAATATGAGAGGCACAAAAGGCAATGCTGAGAGGGAAATTTATTGCCCTAAATGTCTATATCATATAAGAAGAAAGAGGAAAAATTGAGCAATTAACTGCTCAACTGGAGGAATTAGAGAAAGAAATTCCAAATGATCCCAAAGCAAACACAAGGAAAGAAATAAGAAAGAGCAGAGGAGAAATAAATGAAATTTAGAACATGAAAACAGCAGACAGAATCCATAAAATCAGAAGCTGATTCTTTGAGAAAAGCAACAAAATTGATAGACCCTTAAGTAGTCTGACAAAAACAAAAGAGAGAAGCAAATAGGTAAATTCAGAAACTGGAGGGGGTACATAACTGCTGGCTCCACAGAAATAAAGGAAATAATGAGAGCATACTATGAACCACTATATGATAATCTGACAGCCTAGATGAAGTGAACAACTTCCTAGAAAAACATGAACAACTAACACTGACTCAGGAAGAAATAGAAGATCTCAACAAACCAATTACAGATAAAGAGATTGAATCAGTGGTCAAAAAATTCCCAAAAAAAGAAAAGTCCAGGAGCAGATTGCTTCACATCTGAATTCTACCAAGCATTCAAGAATTAGTACCAAACTTGCTTGAATTCTTCAAAAGGATAATAGAGCAGGAAAAGCTAACAAACTCATTCTATGAAGCCAACATCACCCTAATTCCAAAGCCAGGCAAAGAGACTGCAAGAAGAGAAAATTACAGATCAATCTCTTTAATGAATATATACACAAAAATCCTCAAAAATACTTGCAAATTGAATCCAGCAGCACATTAAGGAATTATTTACCATGACCAGATGTGTTTTACTCCAGGTATGCAAGTGTGATTCCACATAAGAAAGTCAATTAATGTAATATGCAACATCAATAAATTAAAGAGGAAAAAACACATGGTCATCTCAATTGTTTCATAAAATGCACTTGACAAAATTCAGCATGCTTTCTTGATGAAAACACTTCAAAAGATAGGAATAGAAGGAAATTTCCTCAACATGAATAAGGGAATATATGAAAAATGCACAGCTAACATAATAAATGGGGATAGACCAAATGTTTTCCCTCTAAGATCAAGAACAATGCAAGGATGCCCACTGTTACAATTGTTATTCAACATTGTGCTGGAAGCTCTAGCTAGAGCAATTAGGCAAGAAAAAGAAAAAAGAATCCAAATTGGAAAGAAAATATAAAATTTTCACTATTTGCAGACAATAAGTTCATCTGTAGAAAATTCTGAAAAATATACAGTAAAGCTACTATAGCTTATTAATGAGTACAGCAAACTGGCATGATACAAGATCAATGTACAAATATCAGTAGTTTCTACACACTAGTAACAAGCAGCCTGAAGAGGAAATCAAGAAAAATTTCCATTAAAAATAGCAAACAAAAGAATCAAATATCTAGGAATAAATTTAACCAAAGACATAAAAGGCCCATACAGATAAAACTATAAAACATTGCTAAAAGAAATCAAGGAAGACCTAAATAAATGGAAGGCCATACAGTGTTCATGGATTGGAAGACTAAATATAGTTAAAATGTTAATTCTACCCAAATTGATTTGTAGATTAAATGCCATATCAATTAAAATCCAAACAACCTACTTGTGTAGAAAAAGAAAAACCCATAATCAAATGTATTTGGAAGGGCAGGGAGCCCTGAATAGCCAAAAATATGTTTGAGGAAGAAAAATGAATGGAGAGGTCTCACAGTACCTGACTTTAAAGCATATTACAAAGCTACAGTGGTGGAAAGAGCATGATACTGGCATAAAGATAGATCTACTGAACACTGGAATTGAACTGAGTGCTCAGACATAGACCCTCTCATCTATGGACTATTGATCTTTGATGAGGCCATAAAGGCAACTCAACTGAGAAGTTGGAGGCTCTTCAACAAATGGTGCTTGGAGAATTGGATATCCATATCCAAAATAATGAAAGAGAACCCCTATCTCACACTTTATACAAAAATTAACTTAAAGGCTATCAAAAACCTAAACACTAGGGCTAAGAGCATAAAAGTATTAGGAGAAAATTTAGGGAAATATCTTAAAGTTTGGTGATATGAGGTGGTTTCCTAAACCTTACATCCAAAGCACAAGCAATGAAAGAAGAAATAGGCAAAAGGTGTCTCCCTGAAGTTGAACACTTTTGTCCACCAAAGAATTTTGTCAGGTAAGCAAAGGAGCAGTCTGCCCAATGGGAGACATTATTTTGAAGCCAAATATCAGATAAGGGTTTAATATCCAGAATATATAAAGAGATCATACAACTCAAAAACAAAAAGACATCGACCCAATTAAAAAATGGGCAAAAGTAATGGACAGACACTTTTTCCAAAGAGGAAATACAAATGGCTCAAAGACATATGAAAAGCCGTTCAACTTTACTAGCTGTTATGGAAATGCAAATCAAAAACAAAATAAGATATCATCTCACACCTACATTTCACATCATTATCATAAAACATAAAACTGCAGGTGCTGCAGAGGATGTGGAGAAAGAGATACACATTCACTGTTGGTGGAAATGTAGAATGGTGCAACCACTCTAGAATGCAGTTTGACCACTCCTCAGGAAGCTAAGTATACAATTGCCATATGATCCAGCAATCTCATTACTAGGTATATGCACTGAGGAACTAAAGGCAAGGACACCGTCTGATATTTGTAAACCAATCTTTATATAGCAACCTTATTCACAATTGCCAAGAGGTGGAAACAGCTCAAATGTCCATCAACTGACTAATGGATAAACAAGCTGTGGTATATAAATAAAATGGAATATTATGGAGTTGTAAAACAGAATAAAGTTATGACACATACAGTAACATGGATGGACCTTGAAGATATTATGCTGAGTGAAATTAGCCAGAGAAAAAGGAAGAATGCTACATGGTGTCACTAAAATGAGCTAACTGTAATGAGCAAACTCTGAGAGGTAAAGTTAAGAACAAAGGTTATCAGGAGATAGAAATATGGTGGAGATTGGGCATTTGAGGCTGAAGGAGTACAAAATGTTGAACAGGATTGATTGTAAAGATCCCAAAATGGATAGAACAATACTATTTGTTGGTAGCGCAATACTTTAAATGGAAAAAAAGCTGAATGTGAGCATAGTTGAAGGAGGAAGGTTAGGGGCATGTTTGACACCAGAAAGATAGGTTTAGGATAAAAACTGGGACTGTATAATGTAGCAAAACCTAGATTGGGGATTTGGGGTAAGATGGCAGCATAGGGAGGTGTGGAATTTAGTTGCTTACAGCAACTAGTAAATAACCAGAAACAATTAGAAAATAGTCAGAAACAACTGATGGATGGAAATCTGTGACCAGACAACATTGTACACCAGTCTGGAATGGGTGGAATGGCTGAGACCACAGCATAGAACTGTGAATAAAGCTTCCCAGACTTCAGAGCTGGTGACCCTTCCCTACCAGCATGGCAGGCTGAGTGGCAAACATTACTTGGTTAAAAGAATCAGTCCCAGCTGGGCACAAGAGAATATAGCTGAACCAAGCTCCAATTGTGGTTTTAATTAACAAATGTGGACTACTGAATGCATGCTATGAGCACAGATAAACCCAGAGAAAGCAGGAAAGGGAACCCAGAGGTTTGTACTGGCAGGGGGGAGGTGGGGCTGATGGAAAAATAAATAAATAAATAAATGCAGAGGCTTTTGGAGTCCACTGAGTTCAGAATATGGGAAAAGGGCTGTATCCCAAGAAAAGGAGCACAGAGAACTGGATACCAACTCTAGTTCCTTCCTGGTGTTCTGGGGACTGGCTCTGAAAAGGGGACTTCTTGCTTTTTTCCTTTTTTCCCTTGCATTCTAAATAGCTCATAAGAGGAACCCTCAGGCATTTTCAATTGCCAGCACTGATCCCGGCAAGGATGATGTTAAGATAGTCAAAGGAAAGACTCAGTGTAGGAGACAATTCCCTAAAGGGCTTATCTTCCCTAAGAAAAGGGGTTGGGACTGAGCTCAAGTCAGAACCATCCCTCAGAAATCTCAGAATCCAGGTCCTGGGAAGGGAGCATCAGTGAAAACACCTTAAGCTTGCCTTCTGACACCCTCAGTCCCTGACTGGTACAGGATCCACTAAGAATTAAACACACTGCACCTCTTTACACTGGTGGAGAGCTGTGGTTGGAAAAGCACCACCTGCTGGGTGGGGCAGGAATAGCACAGATTCTAGAGGCCCCACAGGAAGCCTGATAATCTTCTGGGTCTCAACCTCAGGGAAACATGATGCTGAATACAGCCTCCTCCTGATACCTGGACCCATCTGGTCTGGGAAGATCTAATTGGGGTATTCAAGGAAACCAACAGCCTAGATAACAGAAAATTACAGATCACACTAGGAAGAGTGAAGATACAACTGAGTCAAAGGAACAAACTTGCACTTCAACTGAGATACAGGAATTGAAACCTCTGATTATTAATCAAACAAGTCAAACTGCCAACCAAGAATTCTATATATGGCAAAACTGTACTTCAAAAATGAGGGAGAGTTTAAAATATTTGCAGACAAACAGACACTGAGAGAATGTGTGAACAAGATACATGATCTACAAGAAATATTGTAGGGAGCAATACAGGCAGATAGGAAAAGACAGGACTGAGAGAGGTTTGGCAGAGTGTAGAAATGAAGACTACCAGTAAAGGTAAAAAGAGAGGGAGGAAAAAATAAAAATAAAATAAGATATGACTTAAAAAATCCAAAACACAAAATGGTAGACAGTAGATATTATGTTGAGTGAAATTAGCCAGAAGGAAAAGGGTGGATACTATGTGGTCTCACTAATAAGGACTAACACTGATGAGCAAAATTTGAGAGTTGAGAACACAGGTTATTGGGAGATAAAAAGAGATTAGATATTGGGCTTTTGATGATGAAAGAGAGCAGAAGGTTCAAAAAGATTGATGGTATAGATCCCAAAATGGAATGGATAGCAAAATAGAGTGTGATGGTAACACAATATTGTAAATACTCTGTAAAAAGATGAGTGTGAGTATGGTTGAAAGAGGAAGGCAAAGGAAATGTATGACCCCAGAAGAAAAGATAAAAGATAAAGACTGGGATTATATAACTTAGCAAAACCTAGAGTTGTCAATGATAGTGATTCACTGTACACATATAATAGTTTTTAAATGAGAGAGAACTAGTGAATGCTCACATTGCAAGGCATTGAAAATTGATGTTATAGGGGAAATATACAACTGATGCACACTACAGTTTATAGATAATGATGACTTTTTTTAATCTTCATTTTATTGAGATATATTCACATACCATGCAGTCATACAAAACAAATCATACATTTGATTGTTCACATTACCATTACATAGTTGTACATTCATCACCTAAATCAATCCCTGACACCTTCATTAGCACACACACAAAAATAACAAGAATAATAATTAAAGTGAAAAAGAGCAATTGAAGTAAAAAAGAACACTGGGTACCTTTGTCTGTTTGTTTGTTTGTTTCCTTCCCCTATTTTTCTACTCATCCTTCCATAAACTAGACAAAGTGGAGTGTGGTCCTTATGGCTTTCCCAATTCCATTGTCACACCTCATAAGCTACATTTTTATACAATTGTCTTTGAGATTCATGGGTTCTGGGTTGTAGTTTGATAGTTTCAGGTATCTACCACCAGCTACCCTAATTCTTTAGAACCTAAAAAGGGTTGTCTAAAGTGTGCGTAAGAGTGCCCACCAGAGTGACCTCTCGGCTCCTTTTGGAATCTCTCTGCCACTCAAGCTTATTTCATTTCCTTTCACATCCCCCTTTTGGTCAAGAAGATGTTCTCCATCCCATGATGCCAGATCTACATTCCTTCCCAGGAGTCATATTCCATGTTGCCAGGGAGATTCACTCCCCTGGGTGTCAGGTCCCACGTAGGGGGGAAGACAGTGATTTCACCTTTCAAGTTGGCTTAGATAGGGAGAGAGGGCCACATCTGAGCAACAAAGAGGCATTCGGGAGGAGGCTCTTAGGCACAATTATAGGGAGGCCTAGCCTCTCCTTTGCAGCAACCGTCTTCCCAAGGGTAAAACCTATGGTAGAGGGCTCAACCCATCAAACCACCAGTCCCCTATGTCTGTGGTCATGTCAGCAACCATAGAGGTGGGGTAGGCCAATACCCCTGCATTCTCCACAGGCTCCTCAAGGGGGTACTACATATTTTTTTCCTTGTTTTTCTTTTTTCTTTTTAACTTTCCTTTCTTTTTTAAATCAAGTGTATGAAAAAAAGTAAAAAAAAAAAAAAACATACAATAAAAGAACATTTCAAAGAGACCATAACAAGGGAGTAAGAAAAAGACAACTAACCTAAGATAACTGCTTTACTTCCAACCTGTTCCTACTTTACCCCAAGAAAGTTACCTAACATAGCAACATTTCTGTGAACTTGCTCCTACTATATCCATCAGAAATTAACAGACCATAGTCATTCTTGGGCATCCCCAGAACATTAAACAGCTTATCTGTTCTTCTTGGATTATTGTTCCCCCTTCCTTAATTGCTCTCTACTGCTAGTTCCGCTACATTCTACATTATAAACCATTTGTTTTACATTTTTCAAAGTTCACATTAGTGGTAGCATATAATATTTCTCTTTTTCTGCCTGGCTTATTTCGCTCAGCATTATGTCTTCAAGGTTCATGCATGTTGTCATATGTTTCATGAGATCGTTCCTTCTTACTGCCGTGTAGTATTCCAGATAATGATGACATTTTATGACACTTCCATTAATCATAACAAAGGCCATCTACCACAGCTAAACAGCTGTAAGAGGGGGATATAAGGGAGTGATATGGGATTCTTGGTGGTGGTGATGATGTCTGATCTTTTCATTGAATTATACTCTTATTTTTCTCCCCATAATTGTTCCTAAGAGCCTCCTCCTGAATGCCTCTTTGTTGCTCAGATGTGGCCCTCTCTCTCTAGCTAAGCCAACTTGAAAGGTGAAATCACTGCCCTCCCCCCTACATGGGATCAGACACCCAGGGGAGTGAATCTCCCTGGCAACGTGGAATATGACTCCCGGGGAGGAATGTAGACCCGGCATCGTGGGACGGAGAACATCTTCTTGACCAAAAGGGGGATGTGAAAGAAAATGAAATAAGCTTCAGTGGCAGAGAGATTCCAAAAGGAGCCGAGAGGTCACTCTGGTGGGCACTCTTACGCACACTTTAGACAACCCTTTTTAGGTTCTAAAGAATTGGGGTAGCTGGTGGTGGATACCTGAAACTATCAAACTACAACCCAGAACCCATGAATCTTGAAGACAGTTGTATAAAAATGTAGCTTATGAGGTGTGACAATGGGATTGGGAAACCCATAAAGACCACACTCCGCTTTGTCTAGTTTATAGATGGATGAGCAGAAAAACAGGGGAAGGAAACAAACAGACAAAGGTACCCAGTGTTGTTTTTTACTTCAATTGCTCTTTTTCACTCTAATTATTATTCTTGTTATTTTTGTGTGTGTGCTAATGAAGGTGTCAGGGATTGATTTAGGTGATGAATGTACAACTATGTAATGGTACTGTAAACAATTGAAAGTACAATTTGTTTTGTATGACTGTATGGTATGTGAATATATCTCAATAAAATGAAGATTAAAAAAAATAAAGAGTTATTCAAGTGCTGGAGAAAATGTGGAGAGAGGGTTGTACCTAATCACTATTGGATGGGAAGTAGAATATGCAGCCCATCTGGGGGCAGTGTTGTGGTTCCACAGGAAGCTACCAATGGGGTTGCCATATGGTCCAGCAACCCTGTAATTGGGTATATACTTGGAAGAACTGAGATCAGGGACATGAGTGGCCATTGCACACTGGTGATCATGGCAGCCATATTCACAATTCATGATGGATGGAGGTGGCCTAAGGGTACATCAACTGATAAACAGAATGGTGAACTGTGGTGTACACATAGAGTGGAATACTGAGCAGTGGGAAGAAATTAAGTTGTGAGGTATGCACCTAGCTGAATGAACTTGATGAGAGTATGTTGGGTGAAATAAGCCAGAATCAAAAAGAGAAGGATTATATTGCTCCACTAATGCGGACTAACTATAATATGTGGACTCTAAGAGTAGAATCTGAGAACATAAGTTGTCAGGGGAGGGCTTGTCGTAAAGATCTCTAGATTGCAAGCTCTTACAGCAGTCACCCCTAATCATGAGTTAAGGTGGTTATCTCTAAATTCTGAGATGCTGAGATGTTTGTGTATAACCTGGTCAGTCCCTGAAACTTTGGGTATCTGAATGACACCTGAGACTCAGAGCCAGAGTTCAGCAGTTATGAATGTCAGAATTATGCCATACAGCAAATGTTAGAGAGGCTGTAAAAAAGATCAGACTTCAATTAGAGAGATGAACAAAATGGACTTGACTAGAACTAAGGTAAACCAGACTAAAGGGAAAAGTTGATATTGACTGTTTAAAAACCTCAACATCTGTGTGACACCAAAGGAAGAGACATCTATTTGGTGCAAAATCTATACTTTCTGTAGCACCCTATATGATTTAACTTGTATGATCAGTTTATTTTAACCCCATAATTACATGGAACCTTGAATAGGGGGTGAGAGCTGGTTTGGTTTGTACAGGTTAGCATTAATTGCTGATACATCCCAGAGTAATTTGGTCAGAGAGTAAGAAGTATCTGCAAAGCCTCCTTGAGGGACTGGGAAATAATGTGGAAACATTAAACTTCCTCACTTGGGGAATTCCTGATATTCTTGCAAGCATTGGGGACTACCAATTTTGCAGGCCAACTCCTCAATCTTGGGGCCTGCCTTATGAAGCTTATTATTGCAAAGGAGAGGCTAAGCCTACTTATAATTTTGCTCAAGTTTCACCAGCAGAGAACCTCTTTTCTTGCTCAAATTTGTCCCCTCTCTCTAAGCCAACTTGGCAGGTAAACTCACTGTCCACCCCCTTATGGGAGACATTATTCCCAGGGCTATAAATCTACCTGGCAACATGGGATGTGACTCCCAGGGATGAACCTGGCCTTGGCATTGTGGGATTGAAAAGGCATTCTTGACTAAAATGGGGAAGAGAAAAGAAACAATATAAAGTTTTAGTGACTGAGAGATTTCAAATGAAGTTGAGAGTTCATTCTGGAGGTAATTCTTATGCATTATATAGATATTACATTTTGATTTTTAGTATATTAGAATAGCTAAAAGGAAATAAATGAAACTTTTGAACTGCAATCCAGTATCCCTGAATTTTGAAGATGATCATATAACTATATACCTTGTGTAGTGTGAATGTATGATTGTGAAACCCTTATGGCCCACACTCCCTTTATCTAGTGCACAGACAAATGAGCAGAAAAATTGAGACAAAAATTAAATGAATAATGGAGGAGGAGTATTGGATATTTTGCATGTTCTTTTGAATTTTTATCCTTATTTTTATTTTTTGAGTAATGAAAATATTCAAAAATTGATTGCGATGAATGCAAAACTATATGATGGTTCTGTGAATGATTGTATACTCTAGACGATTGTGTGATATGTGAATATACTTCAATAAAATTGTATTAAAAATCAAAGGAAAGAGGAGGATCTAAGATGGTGAAATAGAGAGGAATGGAAGCTAAGTCATCCCCATGGAACAACTGAAAAAAAAACAGAAACAACTAGTAAATAATCTGGAACAACTGTGGGGGGGACAAATGAGACCATTCACTCATCATACACCAGCCTGAATTGGGAGGAATGTCCAAGATCACAGCATAAAATCTGTAAGTAAAAACTGTGGATCCAATCCAGGGGACCCCTCCCCCCACAGCTTGAGCTGCAAAGCATCATGTTGCCAGAGAGAAGCTCTCTCCCAGTAAGTGAAATCACTCATCTGAACTTCAATTGGGGTTTTAACTAGTGAGTGTGGACTGTTCACTATGAAGTATGAATCTCCAACAAGCAGACAGAGTCTTTGGGTGATGACTGACCTTGGGAAGCCAGAGAGTCACCTTGGACTAGCTCTGAAGGAGTCTATCTGTTCCTTTTTCAGCTCAGTGGAGAAAGCCTCAGTCATTTTCAGTTCCCAGTACTGTGACCCAGAGAAGGGTGGAGATAGCACAGGCAGAGAGAGACCATTGAAATGCTAATGACCTCCCCCTATGGGGTCTATCTTCTCTAAGAGGAAAGGGGTGAGGCCCAGCTCTACTGCCTGCCTTCTATTCAGAACCAGGCCCCAGAGCCTGGGGGAAAGCAGCCAAGGGCCACACCTCTTTACACCAGTCTGGAGCTACAGGTTGATAGATGCCACTGGCTGGGCAGAAAAGCACAGTGACCTGAGGCATCACAGGGTGTACCAATTTTCTAAGACACACCCTCAGGGAAACTGGATACTGAATATTTCTTCCTTCTGGGACCTGAGCACATTCTGGTCTGGGAAAACCTGATTGGGGTAATCAAGGAAACCATGCCTAGACAACAGAAAACTACAACCTACACTAGGAAAAATGAAGTTAAGGCCTAGTCAAAGGAACAAAATTACACTTCAACTGTGATACAGGAATTGAAGCAACTAATAAGTCAATTAAAAAAGTTTAGGGAAGATACGGTGAAAGAGCTGAACCATATACTGAAAACACAGAATTTCTACATAAGGAAGAAATTGAAAGTTCAAAAAACCAACTGGCAGAATCTATGGAAATGAAAGGCAAAACACAAGAGATGAAAGACACTTGGAAACATGCAACAGCACATCTCAAGAGGCAGAAGAAAACACTCAGGAACTGGAGAACAAGGCACCTGAAATCCTGCATGCAAAAGAACAGATAGAGAAAAGAATGGAAAAATATGAGCCACATTTCTGAGAACTTAAAGACAAAATGAAAAGCAAGAATGTATGTGTCACTGGTGTCCCAGAAGAAGAAGAGAAGGGAAAGGGGCAGAAGCAGTAATAGAGGAAATAATAAATGAAAATTTCTTTCTTTCTTTCTTTTTTTTTTATTTTTTTTTTTTTTTTTTTTTTTTTTTGCCTTCTGCCTCCTTTGACTCTTCCTCCATCTTTGTGGAAGAAATGGAGATGTCCTTATATAGAGAGTGGTGATGGTGCTCAGTACTTAAATATGTGACTATACAGGGAACCAATTGTTTACTTAGGACGGAATGTATAGTGTGTGAAGAAAACTATCTTAAAAGAAATGGGTTGATTAAGAAACTTTGAGGGCACTATATTGAGTGAAATAAGACAGACACATAAAGGCGTATATTGCAGGGTCTCACTGATATGAACTAATTATATGGTTGATATGGTTGATATCAACTAAACTCATAGAAATGAAATATAAGTTACCAGGATATAGAAATGAAGCTAAAGAATGGGGAGCGGTTGCTTATTCTGAGCAGAATGTTCAAATAGAGTGAACTTAAATGTTTGGAAATGGACAGGGGTGATGGTAGCATGCTGTGAGAATAACTAACAGTGCTGAAAGGTGTGGGAAGGTGCTGGAAAGAGGAAGCTCAGAGTCATGTATGTCACCAGATGGAAAGTTGGAGGTTGAAAGATGGGAATATATAAAACTGAATCTTGTGTTGGACAATGCAAATATTAGAAATCTCTCTCACAACTAGAACAAATGTATGTCACTATAACTAGAAGTTAATAACAGAGATGCATATAGGGAAAAAATATATACCTATTGCAAACTATATACTACACTTAGTATTTAACATTCTTTCATCAACAGTAACAAATGTACTATACCAAAACTATGAATCAATAACGGAGGGGGGCATGGTTAGGGTTATGGGAGGATCTGAGTTTCCTTTTTTTTTGTCTTTATTTCTTTTCTGGAGCAGTGAAAATGTTCTAAAAATTGAGAAAAAATTGTGTTGATAGATGACAGCTGTATGGTGGTGCTGTGGGCAATTGATTGTACACTTTGGATCTTTGGATTGTTGTATGGTATCTGAACAATCTCAACAAAAAAAAAAATTAAATAAATAAGGGGTAGGGGGAACACAACTGTGCTAGAAAACAGATAAAGATACCATCAAAGGGCCAGAAACTAAGGCTAATAGGTCTGAAATACATAAAATGCATATGTTTTACACACAGCAGAGCTCAATAAATATTTGTCACATGAGAAAATGAACAGTATAGGATAAGACAGAGGGCAAAATCAGAAGAGCTGACTGGCCTGTGAATCAGCACAGGCAGACAGGCCAGCCTAGAATAACTCTACATAGGTTTTCCCCAAAACAGAAGTCCTGAGAAAACCTCAAGCTTGGAGCAAGTGGCAGGACTGAGAGCAAGGGACAACTGTTGGGGGTCAAGTCAGAGAACTTTGAAAATGCCTCCAGTTCTCCCATAGCAAGTCCTAGTTGTCACTTAAAATGAACAGCTTGTAAGATGTCACAAATAAGGTAAAACAGATCTAACCATGTGACAAGTTATAATAAATTTAAAAGATTTAAATCATACAAAATACACTCTCTGTAGTTTGTCTCTGATTATTATGGAGTTACAAATAATATAATTATGGAATTAAACTAGAAATCAACATTAGAAAGATATCTGGAAAATCCCCAAATATTTGGAAATTAAAAAAAAGAAACTTCTAGGTAACACATGGGTCAAAGAGAAAGTACAAAAGGAAATCTGAATATATTTTAATTGAATTAAAATGGAAAATATAAGATACAAAAATTTGTGAAATATGGGTACAACAGTGCTCACAAGAAATTTACATAGAAAAAAAGAGCTCAAATCATGATCTCACCTTCCACCTTAAGAAACTAAAAAAAAATAAATAAAACAACGAAAAATCAAAGGGAAAAAGGTGGGTTTGAAAAGGAAAAAAGTTCTTTTTTATGGTCTGTGGAGGGTGAACACTTTGGTCACCCCAGTGATTCACCTCCTTGCATTACCCCCCACTATGTGATTGGAAATGGTGATTTGCTTCTAATTAATATGGTAAATCGGTGGAATACCTCCCCCCTGAGGTGCAGAGAAGACACCACAGTGCAGGTTGCCCTGAATCATCTCACGCTAAATGAGGCCACTCTCCCTTCCCTGTTCTTGCCACTGAAGAGCAAAATCAAATCGGCAACCTTGGGCCAATTCAGAGGAAGGAAGGAGAATTTATTTTAATTTTCCCAAGTCACAATCTTTGGGTGTTGGCTTCTCTTATCAAGTTCATTTTAAGAAGCAAGAATGTTTTCAGTGGTTTTAACATATGGAAGCACTTGCAGCCCTGCAGATGACCAGAAGAGGCAGCAGATATCAGAAGGAGGTTTTTGTCTCACTTCCCCATGAACTTGGACCACTGTGGAGAGTGTTGCTGCCTGCATATGATTCACAGTGATAATCTGCCTCATCCTCAGACAGGAGCCCAGTGATGGTCAGGGAGGCCGTGTTCCCAGACTTGGAGCCAGAGAATCTGTCAGGGATTCCTGAAGGCCGATTACTAACAGCATAAATGAGGAGTTTGGGGGCTGTGCCCGGGTGCTGTTGGTACCAGGACACATAGTTATATTTCCCAATGTCACTGCTGCTTCCAGCACAGGAGATGGTGACCGTCTGTCCCAGGGACCCAGACACTGAGGGAGGCTGAGTCAGGGCAGACTGAGCCCAGGACCCTGAAAAGGAAAAGAAAGACAGTTCAGGGCCAAGGCTCCAAGTGGGCCAGAGAAGGAATGAAGAAAGGGGTCACCCATGTACCCAAAATGGGGTGTCTCACCTATGCCATGAGCAAGAAGCATGAGGAGGAGGGGAGCCCAGGCCATAGTGGAGGCACCCAGAGCTCTGCCCTCTGAGACCCACAGGTGGGCAGGACAGATGCAGGGACTTTATCCCCCAGGCTGCCTGGGTGTTGGGGAGGACTTCATGCAAATCAGCTCACTGAGCCCTGACTTTCATCACTGCCCCCTATGGTGATCGAGCCTTGATGTGGGACCTACAGAGTGTCCTGCCTCCTGCACCTCAGCCAGGAGGGTGTGGCTGAGAAATGTGTTCTCCTTTAAAAGGCTCTCAGGCTGGTCCCCAGAGACACAGAGCTGCTGTGCAGTCACTCAGGCCACTGAGTCCCAGCTTTCCCCCAGCCCTTGCAGACTTGTGTGAGCCCCGGGACTGTGGGAGTGACCCTGGGGCCTACACAAGGGCTCCCTGCCCCTGGCCCAGGCCAGTCCCTCCCAGGGCCTCCAAGAGGAAAAGGGAGTTCTCCCCAGGGGCAGTCCTCCCTCCCCAGCCCCTGTGGTCCCCAGGGCTCTGTTCCTTGGTGATCAAACTCCAGTGTCAACCACAAGGGCATTTGCCAAGATAAATATAAATTGACTCCAGTAGGGGCAGCTACAGGGAGATGCTCATGATTCTATGCCTGCATCCCAGAGTGTCAAGTCCATAGAGGGGATTTCCAAAAAGTTATTGAATGAATATGGGAAATGTATTATATATAGTTATAGATATAAATAAATGATGATATAGATATAGATATAGATATAGATATAGATACACTTTTTGTGAATAGGACTACATGACACCCTTTATTCTGTACCAGATTTTTAAAAAAATATTTCAATTCTATTCTGTCAATAAAATTTCTTAAAAATGTTTTTTCATAACTTTTCCTCTCTCTTTCTTCCCAAACTCAGAGGTCAAGGCGGAGTTCTAGAAGTGACCCTTGGACCCTCCATTACCACAAACCCTTTACAAACCAAAAGCAAATCCTGTTGATGCTGCCTCCTGTCCTTCCTAAGATCTGTCCACTGCTGCCAAGTGGCAAGTCAGGAGCATCAGCAGGAGGGGCAGGGGCTCCCACTGTGTCCTCCTGCTTCCTGCCACATCCCATAAGGACACTATCCCCACAGCAACTGCAGGGAACTTGAATACATTCCTCAGATTCTGTCACAACCAACTTACAAGCTTGTTTTCCTCCTTAGCAAATGCCAGCCCTGGTTCTCACATCCCACTTCAGTACCCTCCTTCATAGCGTACCTGTTTCACTGTGGCACAGCCCCCGGCCCCATCTTCCTTCTGTGAGACCTTCCACAGCAGCCATTTCTGGGCCCACAGTGCCCTCTAGTGGAAAACAGTACTTCCTGCACCTGGAGAAGGCACCTGCCCTGGAGAAGAGCAGGGGACCAAACCCAGGGGCCTGGACTTTAGAAAAGGCCTTGGAAGGATGAAACTTGAGGAGAGATCCAAGCAGTACAGTCTGGAGAAAGGAACATGAAATGAAAACCCAGGGATGGTATCTGTTCCTGGGTTATGTATATGGAGCTAGGACCACAGAGCCCCTGTCATCCTGTGGTTCCCCCTGTGGGTGCCTGTCCAGGGGCTCCCTTCAGACCTGCCTCCTTGTCTGCATAAGGATGTTCGGTTTGTCCTCAGCACCAGTTACCTCTGAACATCCTGAGAACCTGGGCCTGAGCCCACTTCCTTCTTGTGAAAACTTCCCTTTCACCCAAAAGACTTGGATTAAAGGGGCACCAAGAGAGAGATAAGACATAGAAACTGTAATAGGAATGGGATGGTGAGCCAGTGTTCTAGATTTCTACTGCTGCCCATTATGCAAATAACAGAAATGGATTGGGTTTTATAAAGGGTGTTTATTTGGTTACACAATTACCATCTTAAGGCCATAAAGCATCCAAGGTAACAAATCAATAATTGGGTACCTTCACTGGAGGATGGCCAATGGCATCCAGAAAACCTCTGTTAGCTGGGAAGGCACAAGGCTGGCATCTGCTCCAAGTTCTGGTTTCAAAATGTCTTTCTTCCAGGACATTCCTCTCTAGGCCACAGCTCCTCTTCAAAATGGCACTCTTAGTTGCTCTTGGGGTGTTTGTCCTCTCTTAGCTTCTCCAGAGCAAGAGTCTGCTTTCAATTGCTGTCTTCAATTGTCTCTCATCTGCAGCTCTGCTCTCAGCACATATGCATTCTTCAAAGCATTCCTCTTGGCTGTAGCAAGCTCACACCTTAATATTCAGTTTAGACACTTCCATTATAAAACTTTGTCTCTTTTAATTTTCTCCTTCTTCATTTTTTAGCCTGAAATCCCCAGATTATTTGTTAATGAGAATCATAATGTCAGCAACACACAGACTCCTGAAAATAGGCCAAGAGAGAGGAAAAATGCAGGCAAACCTGAAGTGTGGACAGGGGCATTTTGAGTCTGGAGGTGGGGATTTTCCTAGCCTCACCTCCACGATGAGGCTCAAGTGACATCTTTCTATTGCCTGGATCCAAATACAGGCCACACTCCAGACAGACACATCTGAACTTGTCTTCTCCTCTGCCCCTTCATTTTTGAGGTCTGTATAGAGGAGCTATGCTGCTTGAAAGACCAGGTTTAAATAATATATGAATAAAAGCAATAGAGGTCAGGAAGGCAAAATTTTCCTCTCAACTTCTAAAGAGAAAGCAGATTTCTGGCATCTTTATAACAAAAATTTCCTTCCCAGCATCCAAGTCCTTATTGAAAACAATTACTGAGGTGACCTAAAATATAGTTGGATTTTCAGGTTTACTTCTGCATTCCATCATTGCAATATGCCATAAAGGTTGATGTGTTTAGGAAAATATGTCACTATACTGCAATGTTGTTCAGGCCTTGTTAGTGGAAATTATTGGATCCATTGATGTTGAATGCATCCTAAGAAAGAAGTGAATAGAGGAAAAAGATTTGGTTCAAAACAATTGTTAGAACAGCAAGGGCAGGGCTGGTTTTGAACAGATAATCAGTTGATCACAGAAATGTTCCCAGGTTGAGATTCTGAAATAAGGATGGGGCAAGTGGTGAGATCAAGAAAGGGTAGGAAAAAGTTCATAATTTTATCCATGCCTTCAACAAAACTTACAGAACTTTCTTTTAAGACACCAAAAAAAAAAAAAATGAATTTTGATGGATAAAAAGGTCTGTGTTCATGGAGTGGGAATGTGGTGACTCCAATGTGTCACACACTTGCAAAAACCCCTTCCATCAAATGTGGATGAAAATGCCAGCTAGCTTTGAACCAATAAAATACAGCAAGTGTAACAGGAGGGCCACGCACACTATCTCCTATATTGTAAATGTCCCCATATTGGAAAACTGCAGAAAGAGCACCTCCTGCTGGCCCTGAAGAAGTGCTGACCCCTATGTGAACTTTCCCATATGGAGAAGCCATGAGGCAAGGGACCCTGAGCTCCCCCAGGGGCAGGGGAGAAAGGGGAGCCCACAGTCTGCAAAGAGCCAGGCCCTCAGCCAACAGCAACAAGGAAATGGATTCTTCCAAAGAGCAGGGAAGCAGCTTCTTTGCCAGGGGAGCCTCTAGGACAGAGCACAGGTGACCATTACCTTGACCTCAATCTGAGGAGACCCTGGGACCCTGAGCCCAGGAACACCCTGAGGTCATCAGTGGGTGTTATTTGCAGGATGGGTGCCTTTGACCCCATTCTCTAGAGATGGATTGGATATTTTAGACATGCAAATGCTCTTTTTTGATTTATTTAGATCATGGCTCCAACTTCACTTTTCCTGGGCCCAGAAATCTGTAACCCTAATAAGTTTCTGAAAATTGGTTACCTCCCAGACATGTCATCTCTATATGGGGCTTGATCTCTCCTCTAGAATTGACAGCAACTTCTGTATGAAACATCAAAATCCAATCTGATGCTTATCAAGTTCAAAACTGCATTTTTAATTTGTATGGGACAGACACCTTGACAAATTCTTCCTTAAGAATATTGAGAGAAAAGATGGTTTGCATCTGATGAAAGCCATTTCCTCAGAAAGGAGAGCCCTGCATGCTGCTGACTGTGGCTCTCACTGGAAGTGGTTCCCTTCCCCTGTCCTGACCCATGGGAGGGAAGGCCCTGAGGAGCTGTTTCCCTGCTGGGCAAGGGCTGTGCCTCAGGGCCCCTCTCAGGCTGGGAAACTCCCCTGGGGCCCTTGGCTGGGCCCAGACCCTTTATGGGTCCATGGCTGTGAGGAGAGGGGCTGCCCACCCACAAGTAACACCTGCCCTTTCTTTACATTTTGTCCACATGAACATCCCAAGAGTTACTGTGAGTGGGTCTCCCCCAGTGTAGACTTGCCCACTCCATTGGGGCTGAAGCATCTGCCTGTCAAGTCCCACTAAAGTTGGGGCAATCCCACACCACTCAGGGAGCCCTTGGAGGTGAGTAGGAGCAACAGGCAGGGGTCAAATGTCCCAGAGTCTTGCTTCTCCATATTCTGCCCTTTCCACTCTAGTCTAACTGATCAGTCCTTTCTCAGCATTTGTGTCCATATATGAGAAATGTAGACAATAAACCCCACTGCCCTGAGATGTTTCTATGGAGAAATTTCCTGAATGAGGGAGATGAGAGTGTTGGGCTTGGTGTTTCATAAGGAGACCACTGTGAGCCTCCTGGCTTCTGATTCTGTGGCTGCCTCTCTCCAGTCATCATCTGTGATCCAGATTCTTCCCTGAAAGGCAGGGGACTGAAAGGCTGATGTCAGAAGACAATGCTTTGCTAAGGTGCTAGAGGCAATGACACCATCATGGAAACCCAACAATGGGCTTCCTGGTGTGTGCAGATTTTCAAAGGTTCTTATCAGAACTTCCCAACCTGTACTAGGCTTGTCTTGGTTATAATCTGAAGAATTTCCTGTTTCTCCTGCATACCCTGACCCCACATCAGCCTGGAATCATCATCTTTTCCCCTCCTGCAGAAGTGTTCTCAGTGTTCTCAAGCCACACCTGGGGACTATGTAGATATAAGCTGTGAAAGAAGGGAACTGACTCCATCTCTGTGTTTATGCAAAAGAAAGTTTTATTCTACTCATTCCTACAGGTTTTTTATAGCATACAAGGCAGTCTCCTATGTGACTGTTTTCAGCTATTTTAGGGAGGGTGCATTTTTTCTAAAGCCATAAGATGTGATTGCATATCTTTGATCTCAAGGGATAATGTCTTTGGGGCTAGTAGGAGCAGGAGACAGGAGCATGGAAGGAGCCCAGTGACTTTACCCTTATCTAAACTGGTGCCTGCCTTCAGGCACACAAAGTTTTGGCCTTCTCCAAGTCTGGTGCCTGACTCCAGGCTCCCAATGCTTAGGAGGCAGTATCCCTGTATAACCTATCAAGCCCGGGAACCTTCCATGTCTCCACATCTCCCCCTTTTTAACCATGTTTACAATTTGATGTAATGACACAAAGCTCATTCATAGGGATCTTGTGGGGGTTTCAGGACTGGGCACCACATCTTCTTAGGCTGTTTCATCCACACTGGAGTCAGCTTTGGGAGGTATCTTTTTTGTACAGTTGTTATAGCACAGCATCATTGGTCCTCTGGGAAACAGGACACTGGGCTTCAGGGTTCTATTGGGCTGTTTTGTGACAGAAAACCTTTTAAAAATAACTGAAATTATAATTAGCATTATTACATTGTTGTTTGATGCTATGCACATTAATAACCAAAAGAAGGTTAGAAGTTTTTAATTTTTATAACATTGTCTAAACATTTTTTCTGCAATTTATAACATATTACATGACATTATTTTTAGTAGTTTATTTATTTTCCAAGGTGAAAGAACAAACTTTGTAATTGTTGGAAATAAAAAGATATTCTTTAGGGTTTGACCTTGAGAAAGTAAAATGTTAAAAGTTTTTAGGTTTGAAACAGTATATATATATATTTTATTCAGTTAAAATTAAGGAAAAGGCAGTTTTTTTTTTTAAACTGAGAAAATATTTTTAAACAACCAGGGACATGATAAATTTAACATATGTTGAGTGCAAGAAGTTATTTTGATAAAAGAGACTTTTTGCATCCTACACTGATTATTCAGAAAAACACTTTTATAACCTTTTATCAAGAAATAACACTTTAATAATTTAAGGAAAATTTAAAAAAAATAAAAACAACAGGAGACTGTAACATGAGGAGCTTGCAGTATGGTGAGGAATGTTTTATATTTTGTGAAGTATTAGGCACATACCCACAACATTGAGTATTAATTACTGCTTTGGGTGGTGGTTAAAGTATTTAATGCTATTTGGTTTTATAAAACCACTTTTTTTCTTTAAGTTGTGAGGTTTTATTGTTAAGCAGTGTTATTACTAGTTTTTACCATTTTTTAACTTTGACCACAGAAATAATTGTTTTTACAAACTTTTTACAGCTTTTTGTGTTTATTTTCAACCTTGACTACAGAAATAAATTTTCCACTCTACAAACCTTCTACAACTTTTTGTATTCATCTAGGCTTCATCCCACATTCCTATCCATCCCAGCTTCATTTCACATTCCTCAGTAGAGATGTTATTTTATGACACTGGTTTTTCACACAAATGCAAACTGTGCAAACTGCATAAAATTTAAAAGGAGAACTACAAATTTGAGGCTATGGTTAGTGGGGCTCAAACCCACTGAGTTTGCATGCATGACCCTTGGAGCAACTTAACTAGCCTTACTACACAATAGACTAATCAAAGCAAAGGAAAGCAAAGTGAAGACAATAAACACAAAATTACACACTTACCCAATACAGGGAAAGTTTGAATTGCAAAGCTACCTTAACTTAGATGCATTTGCTGTTGGTTTGTGGTGGGTGCTTCCACTTGGACTTCCCAGTCCCAGTACTCTAGGAAAAATTTCTGGGCAGCTGATTAAGCATAATGGGGCAAAGATTGCTGGCTAATGCTGCTTCACATAGACAGCTTTGTCAAATAGGCACAGAACCTCTGGAAGGGAGAGGTGGTGGTGGCAGTGGTAAAGGAGAAAGGGGAGGGAGCAAGGCCATAGTCATTTCCCTTCCACCTTTATCAGCTGGCAGTATGGGGGCCAAGGGCTTGGGGGGTGGAAGGCATTCATCAGAGAGAGCAGCAGTTTCTTTTTTAGGGACCTGTTTCAGAACTCTCAGTCTTGGCAATATGAAGAGGGGCCAGGGCAGTGTAAACAAGAGCCCATGTAGTAAATGTTTTAGAGGAAACTTTCTGTCCTCGCTCAAAGTGGTGCTTTAAATTTCATCCTATGCACTCCCACACATCTAAGTCTAATGAGCCTTCCTCAGGAAACCAAGGGTTATGTTGAACAACATCATGCAATAAAGAGTACAAATTATCTTCTGAAACAGAAGCTCCACTAGCCTGCAATGGCCATTGTAAAATTAACACGTACCAGTGCTGGGGAACACTGAGAGACCGACCCATATGGTTGAGTGGCTGAAACTACTGAACAACCATGAGACAATCGATTGTACTTACTGTGCAGCTTCCAAATGTCATGGTCAGGATTGGAAATCCTCACATGGGGCACCAATTGTGAAAGAAGGGAGCTGACTCCATCTCTGTGTTCATGCAAAAGAAAGTTTTATTCTACTCACTCCTACAGGTTTTTATAGCATACAAGGCAGTCTCCTATGTGACTGTTTTCAGGTATTTCAGGGAGGGTGCATTTTTTTCTAAATCCATAAGGTGTGATTGCATGTCTTTGATCTCAAGGGACAATCTCTTTGGGGCTAGATGGGAGATAGTAGGAGCAGGAGACAGGAGTACAGAAGGAGCCCGGTGACTTTACCCTTATCTAAATTGGTGCCTGCCTTCAGGCACACAAAGCTTTGGCCTTCTCCCAGCCTGGTGCCTGCCTTCAGGCTCCCAATGCTTAGGAGGCAGCCTCCATGTATAACCTATCAAGTCAGGAAAGCTTCCATGTCTCCACAATAAGCAGCATGAAATATGGGGCAACTCATGTCCTGCTGAGGTTCCTGGTAGGAGCTGGTTTGGTGGCCTGCACCACAATGCCAGAGGCCAAACAATGGGTCTCTTTTTCATTCCCTGTGGCCTCACCTGTCTTTGACAGAAGGGGCTCTGGGAAACCCCTGGGGAAGCTCAGTGGACACTGACCCAAAGTCTCAGTTAAGCTTAATGTCTCTGGGTGGCCTCACCTAAGACACATTGCCTGTTCCTTACTCAACTGATTTATTTTGGGGGGGATTGAGACTCACTATTTCAAATCTGCTAGAATTTTGGGGGGGAGTTGTCCCTAGGCAGAAAGAATGTAAAGAAAAGTAATAGAGGGCCAATGTTAATTTCATGATCCTGTTTGCTTGGGGAGATGGGTTTGCTTGGGAGCAGAGGCAGAGGTAGGCAGCAGGAATGCATAGATGGTTTCCATTTCTGATAATTATTTTAGTTGTAAATATTAATTTCACCCACTCACCTTTAGATATGGTACATCACACCATAATAGAAAAAATATAGAAATGGTGTATTGCAACTCAATTTCTTCCTTTCCTTAACCATGTAGAACCCTGACACAGGACAAATGCAGAACTGAAAAATTTTCTATGAGACCTGATGAGTACAAGGTGAAAGATCTGTCTCACCAGAATCCTGAACAAAGAATCTGGGAAAGGACAGAGCCAAGGCAAAAAAAATCCATCTTATGCTGACCTGATGATGCTGAGGACCAGCTCCTCCTACCTGCCCCCTCCATCCCATCCAGAGCTTATCCAGAAAGCAGGTAGAAGAAAAGATAGATGTCCCTCAATGTGGGGTTCCTCAAGAGGCTCAAACTATGACACCAGGATGCACCCTTCACCCTCTCCTGGGGAGAGCCCTGGAGGGGAGAACTGATTGTGTACCCTACCATTTCATTTGAAGTCATTATAGAGATAGGATATCAAGATCCTTCATCCAGAAATGATCCTCAATCTTATGGTCATGGAGGAAGGGATGAAAAAACCCCTTGAGAGTCAATCAATTCAAAAAGGGATAAAGAAATGTGGTAGGTGCCTAGATGGACTATTACTGAGCCATGAAATATGAATGAATAACAGCTTCATGCATTGATGCAGATAAGCCCTGCCCACTGCCACCCAGGTGCAAGTCAGGAGCTCCACATAGAGCATGAGTGACCCCTGCTCCCCAGTTAACTCCTCCAAGTGCACTGACCACAAAGCAATGACAGGGAACTTGAAAACATCCCTCTGCTCATGGCACAACCAGATGCACACATTTATATTTCCTCCTAGTAAATCCTTGCCCCTGCTTCTTGCATCTCACCTCTCCATCATCCTCCCCTGGTTCACCTTCATTCTGAGGAACCCCCTTAGCTGACATTTCTGGTCTCACATTGCCCCTTGGTGGGAAAGATTCTCTCAGAAACTAGATAGGAAGAGCCCTGAGGAAAGGGGAGGTCAGTGAAGTGAGCTGGGGATTGGAAAAGGCTTGGAGGAGAAAATCCCATGGAAGACCAAGGATTGCTCACTGTGGAAAGGGGAAATCTAGAGGAAACTTGCCAATATAGGGTCTTCCCCAGCTTCTGTAAATTTGGTGAGAGCCAAGAGAAGCTGACATCCTCTTGCTTTAGGCTCAGTGTCCAGGGGCTCCCCTCAGACTGGCCTCCTGTCCTCACAGAGGAGGGCACTGGACCTCTCCTCTGCACCCCTGACCTCTGCACATCCTAAGATCCTGGACTCTGACCTCATCTCTTTCCAGAGGAAATGGCTCTTCATCACAACCAAGACACTTGATCTGAATGTAGTCCTAGAAAGTGATGTGGACTCAAATAAGGATATTGTGTCACTCAGTGATGCAGAAATGCATGTTTGCTAGCCTCTCATGGAAACTGGGGAGGATATGGGGAGGATATGCAAGGATATGAGAGAGCAACCTTGGGAAAATCTTCTACTGTCACTACCTGCCTCATGGGCCCACTTTTCCAGCTGTTAAGACCTGGCCCCTGAACAATGCCAGAAGTTATGAAGATGCCTTGTGAAAAATTCACAGTGAGAATGAGTGTTCATAGGTGGAATTTCTTCATAGAGACATGGGATTTTGCTTTCAATTCAAAATATGGAAGGCCTTCCATTACTATTAAAGTCTTTGGTCTCTTACAATGATTTCTTTATTAAATGGGTTAGCGGAAGCAGCATATCTTCTGAGCACAGAAAACAATAATGAAGTGACGGATTGACGACCAGTTGGTATGCCATCAGGCTGGGTGCAGACCTGGGTTTGAACAGCATGTGGAACTGGTGGTTTGGGGCTCTACTGGGGAGAGGTCCCAGGGAAACCCCCATCACCAGAGCCCTGTTTCTCTGCTCATTCTTACAGGAACCACACTTCAAGTTTACCTCATTTTTTTGTTTCTTTATGCTCTTTGCATAATGTACTGGATATGTGTGTTGCTAAATCACAACTGGTTTTGAATATTGTTCTGAGAAATTTATGTCCAAAAATGAGACAGTAAAAACAATTAAAATGAAGAAAGTTTTACCATGGAGAACCAAAAAGATATATATATATATATATATATATATACATGTTTTACACTACTGATTGATTTAGCTTTAAACCCTCTGTGCTGGTTTGGATCTATTATGTCCCCAGAAAAGCCATGGTCTTTAATCCAATCTTGTGGGGGCAGACTTATTGTGGGTGGGATACTCTGATTAGATTATTTCCATGGAGAGGTGATCACACCAATTCAAGATGGGTCTTAATTAGTTGATGGAGTCAGAGCTGAGAGCTGACACAGACTCAGTTGTTTGGAGAGACACTTAGAACATGCCCAGAGACATTTTGGAGAAAGCTCTTTAGAAACTGCAGTCCAGGAGAGAAAAACAAACAGACATCACCATGTGCCTTCTCATGTGACAGAGAAACCACAGATGCCATTGGTCTTTCTTCAGTGAAGCTTTATCAAACTGGACACCCTCAGAAAAATTGAGGGAATGAATAGAGAGAAGGGATGGTTCTTATTACTCCCCTTTCCACAGCTGCCCACAGAGGGCTTGCTCAAGATCCCCCAACCAGATGCAATGAATGAAGAACCTCAGCAAACCTTTCACCAACTGAGAAAATCTGTCTTCTTTCTGTGAGCTCCATTCCTAGATAAGCTGTTCTCAAACTTTCAGGTGTTAGGACTTCATGGTTTCAAAATTCTTATTTCAAAGGATATTTCTCATGTAAAGCAATATCTATCAATATTTACCCATTAATTAAAAAAAGTAAAATATTGATTTTTAAGTTACTTTAAAAAATAAAAACTTAAGCCATTATATCTAAATATAAACACATTTTTATGAAAATTAGTCACATTTTCCAAAATTAATGAAAATTAGCATAGAGTGTGGTACAGTTTTTCTTTTTTTGGCAACCCTTTAAATGTTGGGCTCAATACCAGTCAGTTGGATTCTCATGTCTCCCTCTGCATTTGGTCAGTTACAATATGTTCTCTGGTTGAGGTATAGGAGGAAAATAAAGACCCATGCAGGCATGTCCCTGGAGTTTTCTTACTGAAGGATGGAGCAGCCACTTTAGTGAGCCCTTCCTAAGAAAGGAGTGAGTGAAAGAGCCAGAGGTGGTTTCAGGACAGCAGTCAGAGATTGGAGGGGAGGACAGCCAAGGGGGATTCAGTCTGAGAAATGTTCCCCCATTTTACATGGCTGAGATGGAAGGATGGGGTGAGGGAGGGACACTGAAAGAGCAGAGCCCGTCTCCTAGTTCTTACTGCTCAGCAAGTTTGCAGTGACTTTTTACACCAGGCTTCAAAGCATATTTGAACAGGAAAAAAAATTTTCTTTTCATGGACTGTGGAGGGTGAACACATTGGTAGCTCCAGTGATTCACCCCCTTGCATAAACCCCCACTGTGAATGTGACTTGAACCTGTGATTTGCATCTAATCCATAAAATATGGCAAAGATGAGGGATCCCTCCCCCTTGACTACCCTGTCTGGCAGGCAATGGGACATGGCTTCCATGAGCAGGATACATTTTATGAAACTTTCCTAGTAAACTGGAGAGGGAGCTTCTCCTGCCAGCCCTGAAGAAGAAAAGAGCCCTGCTGGAACTTACTCTAGGAGGGAATCACATGGCTGGGAGCTGAGTCCCCTCCAGGAGCACAGGGAGACCAACACCACAGAGTTCACCAAAAGCCAGGAAATGAGTCCTGCTGAGATGGAGGAGATTCCCCCAGTCAGCCTCCAGGTGAGAGGGAAGCTGTCCATGACCTGGACTCCAGCCTGGGAGGACCCTGAGCAGAGGACCCAGGAGGCAGAGCCCAGGCCCCTGACATGGTGAAGCCAGGAGAAGTGAATGGGAAGCTGCCAGAATTGTGGTAATTGGTTACTCAGCAAGAGGCACCTAATATGTGGACCATGTGGTTCATTTACTGATTCTGAGAGGGAGCTGAGGGGGGAGAATGGAGGGAGCTCTGGGTCACTGGGTCTGCAGGGCATGAGCCCACCCAGAGGTGCAGAGAAAACATCACAGAGCAGGTGGCCCTGAATCATCTCAGGCCGAGTGAGGCCACTGTCCCTCCCCTGCTCCTGCCACTGAAGAGCTAAATCAAACCTGCAGCCTCGGGCCAAGTCAGAGGAAGGAGGGATATTTATTTTGATTTTCCCAAGTCAACGTCCTTGAGTAAAGGCTTCTCTTTTCAAGTTCATTTTAAGGAGCAACAACATTTTGAGTGGGTTAAATTATGGAAGCCCCTGCAGCCCTGCTGATGAACCAAAGAGGCAGCAGATATCAAAGATGGAGGTTTTGGTGTCACTTCCCCATGATCTTGGACCACTGTGGAGAGTGTCACTGCTGGAAGGTGATGCACAGAAATAATCTGCCTCATCCTCAGGCTGAAGCCCAGAGATCCTCAGGGAGGCCGTGTTCCCAGACTTGGAGCCAGAGAAGCGATCAGGGATCCCTGAGGGCCGTTCACTGACCTCATAAATGATGGGTTTGGGGGCCATGCCTGGGTGCTGTTGGTACCAGGACACATAATCCCCCATGACATCATCCCCAATGTCGCTGCTGCTCCCAGCACAGGAGATGGTGACCGTCTGTCCCAGGGACCCAGACACTGAGGGAGGCTGAGTCAGGGCAGACTGAGCCCAGGACCCTGAGAAAGAAAAGAAAGACAGTGAATTCACAACCAATGCTCCAAGTGGGCCTGGCAAGGAGTAAAGAAGGAGTCCCCCATTACCCAATACTGGGATGTCTCACCTGCATAGTGAGTGATGAGTATGAGGAGAATGGGAGCCCAGGCCATGGTGGAGAGCTCTGCCCCTGAGACCCACAGCTGGGCAGGGCAGCCTCGGGGACTTTATCCACCAGGCCACCTGGCTGTGAGCAGGGAGGGGACTTCATGCAAATTTGCTCATTCTTGTCACTGCCCGCTCTGAAAGGACTCTCAGGCTGCTCCCCAGGGACACAGAGCTGCTGTGCAGTCACTCAGGCCACTGAGCACCCACCTTTCCCCCAGCCCTTGCAGACCTGTGTGGGCCCCAGGCCTGTGGGAGAGACTCTGATGCCTACACAAGGGCCCCTGTCCCTGGCCCAGTCCCCTACCTCCCCTGACTGCCTTCCAGAGCAATAGGGAGCTTCCCCCAGGGGCAGCCCTGCCCCCACCCCCTGTGCTCCCCAGGGCCCTGCCCCTTAGGGACCAAATCCCAGACTCATCCACAAGGTCATTTGCCAATATAAATATAGATTAGCTCCAGTAGGAGGCAGTTATAGGGAGGTGCTCATGATTCTATCCCCTGCATCCCAGAGTATAAAGCCCATGGAAGTCAATTTCAAACAGTTATCAAATGAATATTACACATATTTATGATTTCATGTGAATAGGACTAAATTCCACATTTATATTATTCTGAACTAGATTTCTTTTCAAAAAATATCATTTCAATTGTAATGTGTCCAATAAAATTTCTTAATACTTTTTTCTTAACTTTTCCTCTCTCCTTCCTTCCAAACTCAGAGGTCAAGACCAAGCTCTAGGAGTGACCTTTGTCCCCTCCTTTCCCACAAACTTGTATCTAAACCAAAAGCAAGTCCTGCCTATGCCACCTATTGTCCCACCTCAGATCTGTCCACCATCACCAAGGGGCAAGTCAGGAGCATCAGCAGGAGGGGCAGGGGCTCCCACCATGTCCTCCTGCTTCCTGCCATGTCCCCTAAGGAACCAACTGCAGGGAACCTGAAAACATCCCTCCCATCCTGTCACAACCTGACTTACAAACTTGTGCTTTCCCCATGGCAAACCCCAGCCCTGGCTCTCATGTCCCACCTCTCTAACCTGCTTCACAGTTCCCCCATTTCACTGTGGCCCAGCCCCCAGCCCCATCTTCCTTCTGTGGGACTCTCCACAGCAGCCATTTCTGGGCCCACAGTGCCCCCTGGTGGACAATGTTACCTCCTGCATCTGGAGAAGGCACCAGCCCTGGAGGAGGGCAGGGGACCAACCCCAGGGACCTGGGCAGTTAGTAGAGGTCCTGGAAGGATGAAACCTGAGTATATGCCCAAGGAGTGTACACTCTGGGGAGAGGAACAGCAAATGGAATCTTGCTGGGATGGTGCCTGTCCCCGGGTTATGTACATGGGGCTAAGACCAGAGAGCAGCTGTCATCCTGTGGTTCCCCTGTGGGTGCCTGTCCAGGGGCTCCCTTCACACCCACCTCCTTGTCTGCATAAGGATGCTGGGCTTGTCCTCAGCACCAGTTACCTCTGAACATCCTGAGAACCTGGGCCTGAGCTCCCCTCCTTCATGTGAAATCTTCTCTTTTATCCAAATGGAAAGTTTTGGATTAAAGGGTCTCCTAGAGAGAAAGAAGACACGGAGAGTTTAAATGAGGATGTTGGGTCAATGAGTGATTGGGAAACTGCCTGTAAAGCTGAGTCTACCAGGAATGGGGATGATGATGTATAGATTGTGGGTGAGAAAGTTCTGAGGACAAACTTTCAGGATCACAGCCTGCTCCATGTCCACTTATCCAACAACCTCAGAACTGTGATCTCTGAACAAGGGGGGAAAGAGGTCTGAGGTCATCTCAGTAACTTCTTAATAGGGGCTTGGTGCTGGGAAGGAAATTTTTGTTATAAAGACATGATAATTCTGTTTTCTTTTTTAGAAGATAAGAGGGCAATTTTTCCTTTTCTGACCTCTGTTGCTTTTATTCATGTATTACTTAGAGGTGGTCTTACAAGCAGCATGTATCCCAAGGATAGACCTCAGAAATGGAGTGGCAGAGGAGATGACAAGCTCAGACACATCAGTCTGGAGTGTGGGTCTGGATTTGGAACCAGGGAATGGAACAGTGAGATCTGACATGGAGTGTTCCCCAGGAAAATCCCCACCTCCAAACTGAAATTTCTCCTCTCCAGACTTCAGCTTTGCCCACATCCTGCATTTATCTACTCTCTTGAACCATTTGCAGGAGTCTGCATGTTGCTGACATCATGATTGTTATTAACAAGTAACTTGGGAAATTCATGTGAAAAGTAAATATGGTAAAGAATTTAAAGAGACAAAATTTAAAATGGAAAAGTCAAAAATAAATATTTCTAGTTATGATTGATTTAGTTGCAAAATTTCAGTGAATCCATTGGAAATAAGAAGAGAGGGATAATTGTATGGCTGCTACCAACCATTCCATGGGACACACTGGTTGTGTTAGCAGTGCTTCCAGAAGATCCAGTAACAAGATAAAAATATAAGGAGAAAAGAATTGTTACCAACCTTCTGTCCACATGGGAAAAAATATCCTTTTATATTTGTTGTAACCCTCTTTCCTATTGCTACAGTAGTCAAATGTTTTGTCACCAGGACAGCTTTATAACCTTCAAAATTATTGCGTATCCCCAAAACATTCTGTTCATGTTGAATATCTGCCATATTAAATACGTAAAGGTTAAACAATAACACTAAACCCATCACATCTAAATATAAATAACATATTTAAATGGAAATTTGTTATGTTTTCCAACATTAAAAAATATTCTCTAAAGGGAGTACTAAGATTCTTTGCAAATGTCTTTATTGTCTGACATAAAGACTGTTGAACTTTCAGGTCTACTTCTGCACTCAGTCATTATAATATGCTATATGTTGACATTTTAAGGAAAATATGGCACCATATGGCAATGTTGTTCAGGGCTTGTTAGTGGAAGATAGAGGACACATTGATGCTGAATGCATCCTAAGAAATAAGTGAAAAGAGGAAAAAGATTTGGCTCATAAAATGGTCAGAAGTGTGGGGTCAGAGCTAATTTTAGATCATTGCAGAAGCATACCCTGGTTGAGATGTTGAAATAAAATTGGGGTGAGGGGTGAGATCTGCAAAGGGTAGGAGCAAGTGCAGAAGTTTATTCATGCCCTCCACAAAATTTACAGAACTTTCTCATAGGAGATGAAAAATTGATTTCAATGGGGAAAAAAGGTCTGTGTTCATGGGCTGGGAACATGGTGACCCCAATGTGCAAACACACTTGCAAAAACCCCTCCTATCTGGATGAAAATGCCAACTGGCCTCTATCCAATAAAATGCAGCAAAGTGTGATAGGAGGGTCACTCGCACTATTCCTTTATATTATATATGACCCTAGATTGCATCAGCAGAAGATTAAGTTTGCAGAAGTAAAGATTAGTGACCTTGATGCTATAGCTATAGAAAAAAATATAGATAAAATGCAAAAGAAAAAAAAATCCCATAAAAGGAAAGGAAGAGGAAAAGAAAAGCAAAATGTATAAATGTTTAGTGAGATAAAATCAAGCAGATAATGCTGAGCACATGGAATGAGAATCCTCAATGGAGAAGAAATAAAAGAGTCAAGAATGGTCAAAAACTTTCCAAGGTTAATGAAAGCTATAAATCCCCATATCCAAGGTAAAAAACCTCCTAAGCCCAAGACCTGAGGAAACTACACCATGCCTTACTACCAACAGCCTTCTTGGAGGGAGGCCCCTGCAAGTCCCTCTTCATGCTTCAATAACTCTTCAATGATTAGTAAAATGTCAACAACAGAAGTTTCTTCCCAGAAGATTTTACATGTTTCTCTTTCTCTCTCATCACCCCACCCCCCCCAACTATCACACAAATTCTAGTCCTAAGGTTCATTCTGCCACTGTGCATGGTGGCTGATGGGGTGGTGACAGCATCACAAGGGACCTGTTTCTGCAGAGCCTGTGGGATGATGGAGAAAATCACCCAGTTGGGATCAGTTCAAGGTGCTGGACTGAAAGTGAGTGACACACACCTAACATGTGTGGCTGCCTTAAACCCCAAGAAAACTGTAACAGATTAAAATACATGTTTATCAATAAGGATGGCAGGGACAGGACTAAAGAGGACAGCACACATCTGGAAGCCAGGACACAGATTGACAAGTGTTAACTGACTTAAACCAGGGAAGACAAATCCCCAGTCTGCAGTGAGAACTAGCCAGAGATTCCCTGTAAAATCTCAGTGGCTGTGGGTGAGGCAGGGATGGGCTGGGAGAGACTCAAATCAGAATGAGGGTGTTGAGCTGTTGGAGAATCAGGGAGATCTCCAGATCCACTTTCCCTCCACCTACTGCCCACTCCGCACTCCTTGCAACCTCATTTGTTCTCTGCAGAGGGTAAAAGGCTGATACCAGGATGAGGGGTCCAGCCAGAGCACATCAGATTATTGTGTGTGTGTTATTCTGTACTTGACTTTTTCATTCAACAACCACATCTCCAGTATGCAATGGCCCATTCAGTCTTTTAATTTTTTTAAAAGAGGTCCTCTATGGTGTGTCCCAACCTCAGGGTCAAGATTAAGCTCTAGGGGTGACATTTAGGCTGTCATTTGCCCTCACCCACTCCAAGAAATCCAAAAGCAAGTCCTGCTGCTTCTGGATCTGAAATGCCCCAAGTTTTTGACCTGAGGACACACACATGTCCCTATGTGGTAGATGGTTCTGTGGGTGGTCCCTGGTTGTCAGAGAAGGGGACACAGGGGCATGGAATTGCTCTTACTGTCTCTGGCTGCACAATCAGGACCCATGTGGTGTGTTTATTGCTGTGAAAATCCCAGACAGGGAAGTATCCTCCTACTCACATTTGCTCAGAAACACCCAGTTTGTTCCTCACATCCCAGGGCCTGGGAACTCAGCAGTGAATAAAACAAGGCCTCTGCTCCCAGGGGACTTCCAGTCTTGGGCTCGGGAAAGTGTGGTTCACACCTTTGGCTTGCAGACTCCACAAACCTGAACTTCTAAGTTTACCTCATCTGCTATAGTCATTTGACAGACAAATACTTGCTTCTCCTGGACCTTAGGCAGCCAGGATTTTCCATGTGGCCAATGGGATGTAAATATGAGTTGTCTGGAAAACCTTACCGGGAAACTTTGTGATATTTTGGAAAGAGATTGGATTAGTGCACCACCTGACATCTTGAATAATGTGATAGCTGGAGCTTCAGCGGCCACCCAGAGATCTAAAGTAAAGAAGAATGGGAGCCAGGCTATCATTGTACTTAAGTATTTAGAAGACATTGGGTCCCTTATGGAACTGATACATATGTGGCATATGGATAGAGAAAAAGAGAGTGATAGATAAAGCCTTAGTCCATAAATTATATATCTTTTCATCATTCTTTCTTCCTACCTTCCCTTCTTACTTTCTATCTCCATCCAACTACCAAAACAGGTATTTATTTAATCTAACAATTATTTATTGATATCCTTAGGAAACAGAGCTAAATCAGACATGATATCTCTGCCTAGGAGAGAAATGAGTGAAAAGAACTCCAGGGCCAGGTGAATGGGGTGATAGTGAGGGGAATGTCTGTCCCTGATCTCAGAACATGGGCACCTCCTCAGAGATGTATGGGAGTAGGAAGGCTCTGGGACTGGCTGGCCCTGGAAAGGCTGGAAGTTGGGGCAGCTCTCACTGGACAGGGAATGTGGGTGCAATTGGGCAGACTTTCCTGAGCAGGGATCATGCCTGGATTGGAAGTAGGACATGAAATACCATGGTCAACCTGGGAGGCACCTTCAGAGGAATGGAAAACAGACTGTCTACTGTTTTCCTCCTTCCTGCCATCCTCATTTACCAATTTCACCACATGAGAAAAAAAAAAAAAAAAAAAAAAGGAAACCTGAGACATTCAGTGTGATGTTCTTTTCAATTTAAGAACCTGGAAACTCAGAAAGCCATCCCTGCCATCATGCATGTGGCACAGACAAGCTCCACCAATCTCAGTCCTGCACACAGAACCCACCAGCCCTCTTCAGACACTGGTGGTCCTTCTGCAGCAGATCCCACCTGGTGGCCTCAGACAGTGAGTCCAGAAATTGTTCATCTGGATTCAGAATGTTAAGGGGAATAATGATGTCTGCTTTGATTTCTATTATTAAAAACTCAATAACAATAAATAAATACTTTCTTTCCTTTAAAAGGAAAAAGAAAAGGTTCCTTGTGACCCTGACATCCCACAAAGTCACTTTACACAACTGGAAAAATCTTCAACTGATTCTGAACTCTGCACCTTAAGAAGTCTCATCCCACTCACTCCCTGTTAATTCCCCTCATGGCTCTGGGAGGAGGTGGCCCAGTGAACAGGGCAGGGAACTGAGGCCCAGGGAGATTAGGAAGCAAATCTATTGGGAATGAATGGCCCAGTCTGAACAAGAACCCAGTACAGGATCCAGGCAAGACTTTCTCCAGCACATCATGGAGCAGGAGAAGGATTGGGGTTGGGCAGTGAGGCAGCAGCCAGGTTGGGCCAGACTGATGTAACAGTTTCCACCCCACAGCCTGGGTCACTGTGTTGGGTTTGTATCTCCACATTGGGACAGAAAGTCCATCAGGGACCATGAAGGAGCTACTGCTGTCTCTAGGAATAACCAGCACAGGGCTGTCCTGGCTTGTGCAGAGATGACGTCTCTCCAAGGCCAATATCCTGCAAGGAGAGGTGAGCCTGAGGCTGAGGGTCCATTGCCAGGAGGCTCCCCCTCCACAGCAGCCCCCAGGCTGAGCTCAGGTCAGGCCAGCCTGGGGTCTTCTGTGTATTGAGCCTGTGGGCATCCCATGGGCAGAGAGTGAGGAGGGTGAGCAGGGAGAGGCTGGGCCATGGTGGAGATGCCCCCAGAGCTCTGCTTCCTGAGGCCCCACACAGGGCAGTGTTCCCCAGGTCCCTGCCATCCTCTCTGAAAAGAAGAGCCCTGGCAGGTTGACTGCAGTAAGTAGGTGCTGCTCTAGAGGGTTTCCAAGGTAGACCAGAGGGGCCAAATCAGGAGGGAAATGGTGAGGGAGGGGACAGTCTCTTCAGACCCCACTGCAGACCCACAGGGTCATCAGAATGAGGGAGAGAACTCTGCCATTCCAGCTGCAGTTTCAGAGATTTTCATAAAACAGTTGATGTCTCTGCCCCATTTCCTGCTGGGTGCTGAATTCTGGTTGTGAACCTTATGGCAACACTGTCCCTTGCAGGGAAGTGACCATGGTGGATGTGAGAGTACAAGGGGAAGGACTTTTTTTTGAGGAACAGTGAAAATGAGTCAAAAGTTTCTGAATTCTCTGGTTAATCCTGCTTGTATTACAAATGAGACAGTTTTTTGAAAAGTAGACATCTTATAAGCACTGAGTATTAAATGAATGAATGAATGTCTTTCTTCTATATCCACATTTGTCTCTGAGATTTTCATGGAAACATCCACTAATTAAATTCAATTGGGAAATAGAAGGAGGCAAAAGGGTTAAATACCAAATGGTCAGAAAGGACCTGATCCATATAAGGGCAATCGGCAGGTGGTGTGAGGTGAGGCCAGGAGGAAACCCTGGGGAATGACATGAGAGGGTCTCACCAGATGCCCCAGGGGTTCTTGGTGATACTTCTCAGGTTGTATCTGAGTGGCTTCCTGGTTCCCAGTTATCCAGATAAACCACTTACTCATCTGAGGGAATTGATCAAACCTGGGAAGCAGCTCACTTGTCACACAAAATTTCCTTATCAGACTGTTCAAGATTTTCACCTCCCTGAGCAAAAAATTGTGGCCCAATTCCAGTTTCTTTGAAGACCTCCCTTAAACCACTCACAGACAGATATTCAACCCATAAAATCATCCAGCCCTTACCCACCCTTCTGAGACCCTCTAGGACACCCTCACAGTGCTGTTCTCCCTGGATACTAGCAAACTTAAAGTTGTCTAGAGAACAGGTTTTCTGATGGTCTCTGAGACACTGGTAGATGAAGAATCAAAATTATATAATCAATTTATATTGGAAGAATCAGAGGCCTGACCAGGTAGAGGAAGTTGCTGCATCTCTCAGGAATGAAATTGCAGAAGCAGGACTAGAAGGTTCTACTCCTTATGAAGGCTCCATCCTGCACCGTGAGATGAG
Source organism: Choloepus didactylus (assembly GCF_015220235.1). Lineage (NCBI taxonomy): Eukaryota > Metazoa > Chordata > Mammalia > Pilosa > Megalonychidae > Choloepus > Choloepus didactylus. Next base: position 183,692 of record NW_023637593.1, read on the forward strand.
CACAGGGGAGAGAGCAGAGGCTGTAAGAGACAGCCTGGGTGGGGAGGTTTTTGTCCCACTTCCCCATGTGTCTGTGTCACTGTGAGTTAATGAAGGCTGCTGCCACTGCCATCAGAGCTGGCACAGTAATAATCAGCCTCATCCTTGGCCTGGGACCTGCTGATGGTCAGGGTGGCCGTGTTCCCCAATTTGGAGCCAGAGAACCAGTCAGAGATCCTGAGAGTCTGTTGTTATTATTAAAGTTGAGCAGCACAGGGGTCTGGCCTGGCTCTTGCTGGTACCAATAAGCATATTTACTCCAGAGGTTGTCTCCTGAGCAGGTGATCCTGGCCATCTGTCCCAAGGCCACTGACACTGAGGATGACTGTGTCAGCACATAGGAGGCCACTGAGCCTGCAGAAAGGAGGGGAGAGATGGGATTGAGGCCACTGAGCTCATCCCCAGGAGAGTCCACCCCCTCAATGGGCCTGTGTGAGCTCAGGGTCTGGGGCAGGCCCAGTGCAGTGTCCTGTGGGGGCTGAGCCTGTGGGCAGGGCCTGGGGGGCAGCACCTGTGCAGAGAGTGAGGAGGGTGAGCAGGGGAGTAGTCCAGGCCATGGTGCAGACACCCCAAAGCTCTGCTTCTCAAGGATCCACCTGGGCAGGCTCCCCCAGGCTCTAGTATCCCCCAATGGCAGGGCAGGCCCAGGGATGTGAATCAGAGCAGCCCTCATTGGCCAGCCTGGGAGACAGTTTGAGTTTGCAGGAAGAGCCCAGTCCCCAGAGGACCAGGGAGGGGCTCCCCTTACTATGCAAGGTCAACTCCACAGATTCCTGCTCCCCAGGCCCAGGAGACCCTGACCCAAGCTCACCACCTAAGAGGAGTCCTTTCTTGTCTTTGGTCTGTGAAGATCACCCTCCCTCATCCTTCATTCTGTCCTTTGTTCCTTCCCTGATGGTGAACTCAGAAGGGTTTGGCTCTTCTATGGGGCTGGTGGTTCCCTCACTCTTGACAGATCATGGAGTGATGAAAGGGATTTTTCAAGAATTTCAATGTTTGATTCACACCAATGTCCATTTCTAGCTCTGGTGGCTCTGAGATTTGGGAGCTGGGATCTCCTTGGATTTCAGTGCAGAGAGCACTGGATGAGGAGCCCAGTGCTGGTCAAGGACCAGCTTCCCACATTTTCTGAGCTTGTGACTGAGTCGTATTATTCCTCAGATTTTGAAGGCCACTCATGGGTTGACATTTCAAGAGGGTTTGTCATGTGACAACACTGCCATGTGACCCCCATACACTCTCAACTCATTCTCTCTGGGATGTCTGGGGGGCCGTGGCTGTGTGTATGAGAATCAGTTCTTGGGTGTCCTGCCCTGGTGAGGGGCAGCTGGAGGAAGGCTTGGGAAGTGCTGAGTGCAGGGCAGGCTGGAAGGATGGGCAGGCTCTCCCTGGGCATCAGGAAGTGGGGGTGGGATTGGGAAGCCTCTTCTCCTCAGGAAAGATGGGTGCTGGACTGAGAGCCAGGCTGGGCTTCCCAGATCCCACCATTGCATCTAAAGGTCTTACTCCCCAGCCCCAGTGAGTGCTGCTTCCCCTCTCAGCCCCCTCCTGGCCTCCTGGGCTAAGGTTGTCACCCACTTTTCCTGTGTGCACTGCCTCATCTATGCAGCATTACAAAGCTTGGCCCCTCTCCAGAAGGCAGAGAAACTCCTAAGGGATTTCCCAGGCTCTGAGCTCCCCACTGGGTCTCCTGAGGGCTTGGCTGAGCCTACAACAAAGCTCTCAGTCACCCTCAGTCCAGTCCTGAGATGAGAGCCATGAAGTCACAAAGATTTGAACATCAGTGCCAAGGAGGATGTTGCAGAAAAGGAAGGTCACCTTCTCCTCCAGGTCTGGGGCTGCTCTCCCTCCCTCCTCATTAGAATCCCCTGAGTCCCAGGGCCCACCTCATCCCCAGCTGGCTTTGTCTGGGAGCTCTCTGCTGTCCCTGCTGATTCATCTTGGCTGATGGAGGCACAGGGGGTGTCCTTGTGCTGGTGGAGATCCAGAACCTGCTGCTCAGGTCTGAGCTTCCCTGATCCATGGGCTGCTGGCTCCCTTGGAGGAATTAGCCTTCTCTGTTTGGCTCCACCTCACTCCAGACAGGAAAGAGAGTCTAGATTTCCCATGAAACATGGGAAAAGTCTCATTTAATGTGGAGGAGGCAGGATCTACCTGAGACACCTGCATATATTTCTTGGAGTTGGGTGGCCATGTGGGTGGTCCTGGGGCTTGGTCTTGGGGGACAGAGGACACTGGGATTGGCTGCTAAATGGCTCAAGTCTGGGTCCAGGCCAATCTGGGTAGTGGTGGCTCCTGCACAAAAGACCAACAGAGGTTAATAGCTCCCAACTCATATTTTTTCAGACCCACTTTGTTCTGTGCTTTGCTTTGATAATCCTGCCAGAATGCAATATACCAGAAATGGCTTGGCTTTTACAGGGAGGATATATTAACTTCCAATTTACAATTCTTGGGCATGAAAATGTCCAACTTAAGGCATCAACAGGATGATACCCGGACTGTGCAGACAGGATGGTGGCATCTGGAACTCCTCTCTCATATGGGAAGGCACATGGCAGGTGTCTGCTGCTCCCTTGCTCCCAAGTTCTGTTCCTTTCAGCTTCTGGTCCCAGCAGCCTCCTCTCTGAGCTTCTGAGTCCCTCTTAGCTTCTCTAGGGCTTTACACTGAATTTCATCTCTTCGTTTCATATGTGCCTTATCCCTCTTTTAACAGACTCCAGTGGGACTAAGGCCCACCTTGAATAAAACATTCTGCATTTGTGCAGCAGCTTTTCTCTTGACTAGGGTGTGATGGACGGGCACAGCAGCCATCCTGAGAGCTGAATCCAAAGATGAGTGACAGTGAAGTCAGGGGAGCATATAGAACAGGTCATTAGAGAGAACTAAGGTCCCTCATGGAACTGGTGCACATCTAGAAAACCACAACTATCCAACAGCAGATGCACTTTTTGGAAGAAGAATAGCCTTCTGCTTGTTCATATTTCTTTTGGTCATTTGTTTGTTTGCAGTGTAAAAGCATTTCTGATTTGTTAAGGAAATATTTATCAGAACTTCTGTGTCTTTGCTTTTTCAAATTTCTATCTGTTCATTAATATTCCATATTCACTCATACATAATGCTCCTGATTTTTTCTGGTTCTTTGTCCATTGTTTCCTCGTAGCTCTTTGACTATATTATAAACAGTTGATTAAATATCCTTGAGTAGCAATGTCAAGGACTGTCATCCTCAGGAATAGTTTCTTTCAAATTATTTTCCTGTGAATGTACAATATCTGCCTGTGTCATCATGTGTTTGCAATATTTTTTAGAAACTGGACATTTTGAGCATTATGACATGGTCGCTTGGGAAATTAGAGTCCCTTTTCACAAGTATTGCTTCCAAAATCTGCATGTGTACACTAATATTCCAAACTAGTTTTTCAGACTCTGTATTCCTCATTGTGTGTTGTTACTGAGGTTTCTGTTCCACTATCTCTGTGGTCTGCCTTTGACCTGATGGCAATTTCCTTAAATACATAGATCTGGATGCAAAACAAAACAATACAAACACAACACAACCAACACCACTAAAACAATGTGTGTCTCTTTATATTTTCTGATTGGAGCAGCTGGAAATGCCACATACTTTGGCAAAACAAACCTGTACTTGAGCTGGTTCCCCAGAGACCTGCCTGACTGACCCAAACACACAACCTGCACTTGTGGAGAAGCCCCTGACTGCTCACATACATGCCATCTGCCCACCTGGGACACAGGCTGCCATCTCCATGGCTGTGGCTTGGCTGAGGAACTGAGGGTGATGGCTGGTGTGTGGACACCACCCTCCTGCCAAAGCTCACCAGCCTAGTCCTTTACACACACTCCCCAGGTGGCTGTAAGTGTCTTTTCAGGTTCCAAAGTTACAAGATGCTTGATCCTGATGGTTATTTCCAGATAAATCAGTTTCAGAGGATAAGTGATGCCTGAATCTTGTTACTCTGCCACTCACTGTGACATCACTCTCAAGATTTCCATTTGCAGCATGGTTATTTCCAAAGGATTAGATTCCTTTGAATCCAAGAATCTTCTCACCTGAGAAACAGCCTGACTGAGATGACTGCTACTGGCTCAGGTGGTGGAAAAGGATGGTAGAGGGACTCTGGGCTGCAGCCTGTCCTTGCCTCAGGGTCCCCACAAAGCCATGGTGACCATTTTCCTGACTGTGCTCCCACAACTCCCCTTTCCTCTCAGCTCCCAGGGGAGGGCAATGCCTCTGACAGCCCACCAGTGTCTGACATACCAGGAGACTTCTGTGCTCCTTGTCTCATTTTTACACATTTATCACAGCATTCTCAAGTGACCCATCCTAATATAAACAATGTCTGTGGGTCCTGAGCCCTGTCCTCACCATGTGTCTCAGAGTGTGGACCAAGGCCCTTCTCAGAGAGGAAAGCTGGGCCTGGTGAAATGTCAGGATTTTCCTTCTTTACAGAAAGTGAAACCTCTCATGGAGGCAGCAACTGAGGGGACAGTGGCCATCCAGGGCCCAGCACCAGTCCTCCTGGGGCCCGGTTCCAGAGAGGAGACAACATTCCTCATAAGCAACACCTGGATTGCTGGGGGTAGGGCGTGGGGTAGATGTTTGCAGTAGGATGCATTTCCTTGGTTGTCACCATTATTTGTAGATTCAAGAAACTGTTATTGAGGGTGAGAAAGTGAGCAGGTGAAGAGCCTGGGTCCCAGTGGAGACACCCCCAGAGCTCTTCCTCCTGAGGCCCCATGGCTGGGACCAGATTCTGTCCCATTTCCTGCCTGGGTGATCACTCACTGCTGCTGCTTGGGCCTCAGTCTGTCTGAGTCTGTCCCTCAAAAGAGGATGGCCATAGTCTGAGGGGTAGAGAGAGGGTCCCAGCCTGTCCATGTGAGTTCTGAATCTTGACACCTGAGGACCCCCTACGTCAGTGCTCCTTTGTGAGTAGGTTCCACCTGGGCAGCCCCAGCTTCTCCTGGATACTCCCAAGTGCAGCACTGCTGCCCCCTGCTGGTGGAGGAGACCCCAGAGCTGGTTTCCCTCCTCCAGGTGACCCTAAAGCACTTCTCACCTGAGGGGTTCTGCACATCCCTGACAAATAACAAGATGGTGTGAGCCTCACCTGATCTTGAAGTGTCTCCTCACCACATAAAAAATAAAAATAAACAGTTAAATTGATTTTAATAACATTTTATTTAACACAATGTATCAAAAGTGCATGATTTCCCCATGTAATCAATACAAAGTTATTCATGAGGTATTTTACCACATTTTTGTCACACTAAGTATAACATTTAATGAGTATTATATATTTGTCTCTCCTGTCAATTTGTACACTAATTTCTTTTTCTTTTTAATGCCAGCCAAATTCAGCAGTGGGGGTTGTATACCAACTGTACACTAATTTTTAATGGAAACACTTGATCTGTATTAAGTTTTCAGAAAATTTTCTGGCGTTTAAACAGAAGTTGCATATCCAAGCTGTTTAAACATAATTAGGATTTTTCCAGTAATTGAATAGAGTACCAAATTGTCATTTCCTTTAATATTCAAATTCATATTGACAAAATTGGTTCATTTTCCTAGTAGAATTGATTTAACTTTGAAACAAAAGTGTAACAATTTCAAAACTATTATGCCTGCCCAAATTAGGTAAACTCTTCAACTCTTGCATCATCTCATTATTATTAACACTCAACACAAAAAATCCTGCATGAGTTGAAAGGCAGCTCTAAACTTGTCCACATCAATGAAGGTTCAAATGTTCTTCTATTTTTTATTTATGCAATTTACAAAATCCTACATGCTTGACTCTGACACTTGGATTTTTAAATAATGTTCATTCATATGCAGTGAGGTATTGATGAGAAAATATCAATCAAGTTATCACTGTTTTTTTTTATTTGATTATTGACTACTTGGCAATCATTCCTTGAGTTTAGAGAAAGTATTGAATAGCAGTTCACAGTGCAGTGAAGTTTGTCAAAGTCTTCCATGACTGACAAGAGGCCGGGATCCTTCATTCATTGTCTTTTACTTCTCTCAGCAGTTCCATGAATGGGGGTGACTCACAGCATTTGCACAGATGCACTGACTGATTTTAACACCCAGATCAGAGGCTTTTCCTAGAAAAGCCTTTTTCTAGAGAAAAGTGAGCATGACTGCTACAATGTGTTCTATAAAATAGGAAGGAACAAGAAAACATCAGACTTTTTTAAAATAAATCCAATAAATCTGTGTTTTTTGGAGGGCCTATCATAGCTGAAATCCATCTAATGTTACACACAAATTTTTCATATATAACAAGTTATTTTGTCAAAGATGTAACAGATTCAAAATATACCTATGCAAAAAAATCAGTTTTTCAGGCTACATTTCATCGTAGATTTGGGAGTCTTTGGACACATAATATACTATGTATTCATTTTGTCATGTCATATTAATCTAAAGCCAAAAATTCTACTTGTGAATTTGGAATATTGAACAAATCTTTCTTTGATATTGTTAGAAAGGTCTGGTTTCTAATGTGTTCAGTGATATAATTAAAGAGCTTTTATTTTTACTAAAGTATATTTAACTGTATTAAAATGTACATAATTGAAATGATTTTTAACCATTTCTCAACCTAATAAGTATTATTTGTGTGCAAGAATGCAAGCCATTTTATAGCTGGTCAAATTCATAAGATCAGATTATCAAAAAATCATTTAAAGTTTTTGTGGAAAACATAATTCTTTTACCAATTCTTTTTTTATTTTCATTTTTATTTGATGTTTCAAAATGTAAAAAAAAAGTCATGATTCTTACACCAATTATCTCAAATGAGACCATGCAAAGTAGTTCAAAGTATGTACAATAATCATTTGCCCCACTTTGGTCATTTAATACAATTTTTATAAACATTTTATACAATTTTGTGATCAACAGGAAATTAAATGTCATGAGCTTGGTTGGAAAATGTCAACTATTTTACAAAACATGCAGGATGATTTCTAACTCATGTCTGCAAGTCTTAATTTACAATAACTAGTTCTTTTCTGTCTTTTATTTGGGAGGCACATGGGACTGAAAAATTTAGCTGCCCAATTTTATGCAACTACCACACTAAAAAGCAGAAATGATGGTCCCAAAACTGCAAATTTTGGAGAATTGAGATAGTAGATAACAATGTCTGTAGTAGGTTCAACTGTTTACCTTGAAAAAATTGAAAAAAGAAACCCTTTTCCTTAGGGCCTTTCCTCTAAGTTTCCTAGACTGGGTTCCAGAAGTATCCCCATGAATTTAAAGGAAGAAAACTGTAATGTATTAATTAATACATATAGAAGATCTTGCAATTTGCTAGTTGCATAGACTGGTTGTTTATTAAATGGCACTGAAGAAAATCCTGACCCAAGTGATGCAACTTACTCCAAACATTTTTGACCAAAAATAATTATACAACAATATTTATAGGCTAATTTTTAAAGCAATGATTGATATCAATATTGTACATGTTTTACATGTTGTATTACATGTTGTACATGTAATACATATTTTACATGTATTAAATATTGTACATATTTTACATGTCAAATACACAGAAGCTCCCCATTGGGAGGAAGCAGCTGGTGAGATGACACAAAGCTCCTTGCTCAGGGGACTCTGCCAGGCCAGAGAGGACACAGCTGCTGAGCCCACATCAGTGAGCACACGGCCCAGCCCCCCAGGCAAGGCCCCTTTGAGAGAATGGTCCTTACTGAGCCAAGTGTAGGAACTTCAGAGCAGTCCTGCAGTGCCTCCTGCTGGTCACAGGGGAGGATGACACCATTGCTGAAAGGCCTGAGAGCTCCGCTGCTTATTTCCCCTCCCAAGATCACTTTTTATGTCCAAACATCAATGGTCTGGCTTCTGCCTTTTGTAATTCTGACAAACCACACTTGATTACTAAACAGTTTTCCACTTCCAGAAAAGCTACTGGAGTTTTAATCATGTGCAAAACTACACCTTCTGGGGATAGCACCAATACAGAAGATTCTGGAAAAAGCTAATACATGTTTTACATCAGTCAACTATCAGATGAGGGGCCACTGGGCTGGTTTGAAGACCCTGGAGACCTTTTCACAGAAGCTGCATGGAGGGGTGGGTATTTTCCAGGAAGGAAAATTTGCTCAGGCTTGTTCAACAGATGACAATTCAGCAATCACTCAAAAAGGTATTCAAAACTTTTAGAATGTTGATAGGAATTTAATTCACATTAGTGATTTGGAAGAAACTAACAGCTACACTAAACTTAACATTTACCAGGAAATAGTGTAACAATATCCTCTATTTTATGAATCAGCCTTTATCTCCTTAAGTAAAATTTGTATTTGGCATCATATAATTGCTCCCTGGATGGATGGATGTGTGTGCAGTTCTCAAGGGGAAAGAATGAGGGAGAGTCCATTCTGGAAGAGAAAGAATTTTAGAAGTTTCAAATTTCTGAAAGGTCAAGGTGGTTTCCAAAGATTGAAAGAGTCTTTGAACTGCTGTTGCATTTGAGAGATCTTGCATGGATGGAGAAAACTGGGTATCCATAGGAGAAAGTGAAGGCTCCAAGAAGAAACTAAGAGGCAGAATCAAGAGGGAGAAAATGAATTTTAAATTATTGGAATAATTCATTCTTGGACCATTTCATGGATAGGCTTGTTTCTGGGCTGTTAATTAAATTTCTGTTTCTGTAATAGCATAACACTTTAATTAATGTTGCTTTAAAATATACATTTCAATATCCAGTGGTATATTTCCCCTTGTTTTACATTAATTTGTAAAATGTTCCAGGATATTCCTAGACTGAACAATCTCCATATGTATATTTGAAAACTTGGACAGTTTACCAATGTGAAGACTTATTTATTAAGATACATTAATTATATTAATAGATTAAATTACCATGGCTTCCATTTTATTCCATTTTAAGTTACCATATCCATCAACCTTGTCTTGTGTCATCCCTTTTGGTGGAATTTTAAAATTTAAGCTAGAATATTCTGATGCATCTTTCTTTTTTTTTTTTTGGCTAGGTGGCTGCCTCAATTCCACACGTGTTTGTGCTTGCGGGGAGAAGGGGTTACAGTCAAGTCCTTGTTCCCAGGGGAGGGGCCTCTGCTGAGACATCAGAAGTCACAAGCTGGGCCTGGGATCCATCTGCACTGTCTGAGCAAGTGACATGCTCAGAAGAGAGACCATTGAATTACCTGAGTCTCACTTTCACTGGCCTGGAGTCCTGGGTGAGCTCTGGGGAGGTCTGAGTGAGCTTGGCACTGGCAGAATCAACCATAAACTTGTAGCTTATAAGGCTAATTTTGAGTCACTCCTAGACCCTGAGCTGGGCATGGTTGGGAGATATCTCCTTTGGGCTCCTCCAACTTGTTCTTAGAGGAAATCTTAGCTCTGAGCAAGCAATTTATTCCTGTGTAAAGTAAAATAGGGCTAGAGCATATTAGCAATGGACAAATCTAAAATTTGAACTGGATAGAATGATATGGTATTTTCAGACAAATGGGTCTAAGGAATTTGGCAATTGCTGTAAATGTTACCACAGATGTCACCCACTGAGCTAGACATGGTCAGAGCCACTGCCAGTGTTGAGTGCACAAGGAAGTGAGAGGAGAGTTGTGGTTTCTGTCCCACTTTCACATGGATCTTGATCCCTGTGTAAGCCTTAGTGCTCCTGTGCCATATATTACAATAATAGTCAGTCTTGTCCTCAAAATGAAGCTCTAAGATGTTCAGAACACTTGCATTAGCCAACATGTCTTTGGATCCAGAGAATCAAGTGGGGACACCAGAAGCCTGGTGCTTGTCTGAGTCTGAGTAAAGCAGATATTGGAGATGGCTCACTGGCTTCTGCTGGTGCAGCATGTTGCAAAGTCACCTACATTGAAGCCACTGCTCAGAGTGCAGGTGAGTCTCACAGATGTTTCTGGGGATGCAGAGGGAGGGTGGCAGAGGTAGCACAGGTTGGGAGAGGGAACCTGAAGACACTCATGAGTGATGGACAGAGAGCAAGTTAAGCTACTGAGATCTGAGCCAGCCCCTGAGGCCCGTCCCCTACCTGTGCAGTGGGAGAGGAGAATGAGTGGAGGAGACCAGGCTATGGTAGGCACAGTCCCTGAGGCTCCAGGCTTAGAGCTGGGCTGTTGCTTGCCTTTTTAAGTCTTCATACTTTGCTCCTGGAGGGGGGAGTAGTCATGTAACTGTGTTCCTTCCAACTTGTTTCCTCCTTCTGGAGCTGGGACCCTGTGGGCAGTGGCCTCTAAGGCACAGGTATGCTCATAGGTTGCTCCTTGTGGGGAGCCTGCATGAAATTAGCCAATGGTGGGAACATCCACAAGGCTGAGGGCAGGAGACTCTTCCATAGGCCACAGTGGCTGATTCCTCACCAGGGGCCCAGGCCCAGCCAGATTAAAGTCAGTGGGACACTCACCTACCAGGGGGGCACGCTACAGTTTGCCCCTAGCACAGCCACACCATGCTCCCTGCTGGTCACATAGAAAACATTAGTCCCCACAGCTCTGGGTCTTTCTGCCATTTCATATTTTCACTGTAATTCCACACCAACTGATCAAGCCATCTGTGTGTCAAGCACTTAGCTCAGACCCAATATTACTAATATTAGCTTATTTTCTATGTTAATGACAAGCTGATGAAAAAGAGACAAATAATACAGAAAATATGAAAAGTGCAGGGAGAGAAGCGTGTGATCTTAAGAAACTCCCACCAGTTGGGGCACTTAGGGAAGGTTTCTCCAATGGAACATCCTCTGTTGGCCCCTTCAGGGATGCATGGGTGTGGGGCCCTCCAGGGTTGAGGGGTGTGGGGCTCTCCAGGGGAGAGAAGGATGGAGTGACCATTCAGGAAGTGCAGAGCCTTTGAGGCAGCATTGCACAGGAGAGAGATTGAGAGGGAGACTCCTGGGGACACAGGGGAGGCTGTGAGGGCTCCAAGAAGAAATCATGTGGGGAATCAAAGGGGAGAAGTGAATTTTAAATTGTTTGCTTTATCCATCCTAAGACTATTGCATAGGTAGATCTGTTTCTGGGCTGTTTATCAAATTGCCTTGTTTTTTGTTTCTGCAATGCCCTGCCACTGCCTAAATTTGTTTTTTCATTCTCTAAATTAATTTTGGTTTAAAATATGATATATGCCCAACATATTTTTCATTAATTTGCAAAATGCTCATGGCTATACCTGGCTTATAATTTCCATATAGATATTTGAAATTTTGCAAATTTTGCTAATGTGCCAACTGAAATTTATTAAAATATATTGATTTTATTAATAAATTATCATAATTGTCAGGTTTTTATATTAAGTCTTTCTAGGCAACAACTTGGTCTTGCTTATTGTTGCGTGGTTGACTGAAGTGGGCCTGTGTGTTTGCAGGGAGAAGGAGCTGCAGTCAAGACTCCATCCAGGTCCTTGTGCCCAGTGGAGGGGCCTTTGCTCAGTCATTCAGAAGCCACAGCTGGGCCTGATGTTGACTCCAGTGGTGATGGAGGAAGTGACATGTTCAGGACAAAGACTATTAAATGTCTGGAGCCCTGAGTGAGCCCTGGGTGAGCCCAGCACAAGCAGAATCAACAAGACTTTTGTATCTAGTGATCCTGGCATGGGGGGCTAGGTGCATTCTGCCAATTTTATTGCCTCTGAGAGGGATTCTGTTTCTGATCAATAACTCATCCTGTGTGGAGGTGAGCAGGCTGAGGGTTGATTTCAGTTGAAGCTTATTCTACAGTCCTTTTGAGTCAGTGATCCCTGTGTGTGCCTCTGGAAACTGGATGTGCATAACCTGATAAAAAATGTACAGCAAATGGGAAGATTCTCAGCATCATTAACCATTAGGGAAATGCAAATCAAATCCATGAGATGTCTCTTCACCACCACTAGGATGGCCATCATAAGACAGGTGAGAACAGGTCCTGGTGAGGATGTGGGCATATTGAAGCCCTCTGCCCTTGCTGGGGGGAATGGAGAATCATTCTGCCATTGTGGAAAATAGTCTGCCCATTCCCAAAAATGTTCAACACAGAGTCATCCAGTCATCTGCAATTGCATTGCTATGTCTTTCCCAGGAGAATAGGACTTATACATCAATATAGAAACTTGGAAGTAAATATACATTGTGGTGTTTTGCACAATACTCACAAAATAAAAACACACCATCTTCAACTGTTAAACTGATAAACAAAATGTTGGCCTCGCTATACAAGTGGGTAGTATTAAAGTGGTTAAAATGTTAAATTTCACATTTACATCTGTTAACACAATGAAAAAGAAAAAAAAAAAAAACAAATGGAGTACAGACCCATGGCACAATGTACATGAGCCTCAAAAATTTTATGTGAAACTAGGTGAAAGAAGCCAGTCTCAAAAGAACACATATTATGAGTCCATTTATAAGAAATGTCAAGAATAGGCAACTTTATAGAGGCATTAAGTAAAATATCATTTACCTAGAAATGGGAGGAGGTGACTGGGAATGGTTTTTTTGTAGGATCATCTATGTATCATGGATTGTATAAAGTTGTTGGTGTCTGAGTGTCAGACCCTGGGATGCTGACACTTAGAAACTGCACAGTCACCCTCAGCTGATGTTTGTCACAGGCTGTCAGAGAGGCAACTAGCCCCAGGGGGCAGTTTTCTGTCTCATTTCCCCATGTGTCTGGAGCACTGTGGCCCCACTGATGCTTTTGTTCCATGGTGAACAGTAATAGACAGCCTTGTCCTCAGGCTGGAGCCCTGTGATGCTCAGGGAGCCCAACTTGCCAGACTTGGAGCTGGAGAAGTCATCTGAGACCCCTGAGAGTCCATTACTGTTACCAAAATTGAGGAGTTTGGGGCTGTTCTTGGGAGGTGTTCACACCAGTGCACAGAATAACCATCTCCAATGCTGGTGCTGCTCCCAGAGCAGGAGATGGTGACCCTCTGGCCCAGAGCCCCAGACACCAAGGGTAGCTGAGTCAGCACTGCCTGGGCCCAGGATCCAGGATGTGGGGGAGAGAGAAAAGGTGATTCTGGGCTCTAGAGACAGGAGAGTGTTATGGTACTGTCCCTTATGTTGAGGTCTTTAACCCATTTTGAGTTAATTGTTGTGCAGGGTGTGAGGTAGGGGTCCTCTTTCACTCTTTTGGATATGGATATCCAACTCTCCTAGCCACATTTGTAGAAAAGATTGTTATGTCCCAGTTCAGTGGCTTTGGGGGCCTTATCAAAGAACTGTGGGTCTATCTCCAAATTCTCAATTTGATTCTATTGATTAATATGTCTATCTTTGTGCCAGTACCATGTTGATTTGACTACTGTGGCTTTATAATAATCTTCATAATCAGAGAGTGTAAGTCCTCCCACTTCATTTTTCTTTTTTAGAATGTTTTTAGCAATTTGAGGCATCTTCCTTTTCCAAATAAATTTCATAACTAGCTTTTCCAAGTCTGCAAAGTAGGTTGTTGGAATTTTGATCGAGATTGCATTGAATCTGTAGATATGTTTGGGTAGAATTGACCTCTTAATGAAATTTAGCCTTCCTGTCCATGAACATTGAATATTTTTCCATCTTTTTAGATCCCTTCCTATTTCTTTTAGTAGAGTTATGTAGTTTTCTTTGTATAGGTCTTTTACATCTTTAGTTAAGTTTATTCCTAGGTACTTGATTTTTTAGTTGCTGTTGAAAATGATAACTTTTTCTTGAGTGTCTCTTCAGTTTGGACATTTCTAGTGTATAGGAACATTACCGACTTATGTGCATTAACCTTGTATCCTGCTACTTTGCTAAATTTGTTTATTAGCTCTGGTAGCTGTATCATCAATTTCTCAGGGTTTTCCAGATATAAGATTACATCATCTGCAAATAATGACAATTTTACTGCTTTCTTTCCACTGTGGATGGTCAGTGGCATTTTTAGATCATGCTCAACCACTCAGGAAACTCCTTGACCTGCCAACCGTGGAACGTCTTCCCTGGATTCCTAAGACACTTACTGTGTTACCTCCTCCTGTTTCCTGAATCCCAATCACTTGTGTTCCAGGAACCCCTGTGTCCTGGATCTCCTTGTTCATCTCTGTGCTACTCTGTCTCTATCTACTTTGTGGCATTCTCTTCATCTTCCCCAAACACAAGTAATCTAGCCATGCCATTTATCCACTCAGATCTCCTGTTGTCCCTGGTTCCCTCTTCCTGTGACCCCACTAACATCCATCTTCACAGATACATGCAGCAGCAGTGTCCTCTCTGGTCTCCCTTCCTCCACCAATGAAGGTAAGGAAGGGGGCACCTGTGGAGCTCCAGTACTTATGCAAATAAACCATCTCCATGGTGACCCAGGGAAGAGCCAAGGGGGACATGGCACAGATTCACCCCTGAGGAATCTGAGTAAAGGATTAAGATAGCTCCAATGGATAAGGAGGCCCATAAAGGGGCCCCCAGTCTGGCCCTAAGGCAGGGGATCAGACAGCAGAGCAGTATGAAGGCAGGAGCTGTCCCTGATGGGCTTAAGCAACTCATCTCTCAAAACTGTACAAGGTCCTGGTCTCCAGGAGTTTTCTTAGAAAACTAGCTATAGAGTTACCCTTCAATCCAGCAATTGTACTTCTTGGTGTATACCCAGAAGATCTGAAAGCAGTGACACAGATGTCTGCATGCCAACGTTCATAGCAGTGATACTCAATTGCCAAGAGATGGAAACAACCTAAAGGCCCTTCAACAGATGAGTGGATGAATAAAATATGGCATATATACACATGATGAAATACTACATGGCAGTAAGAAGGAATGATGTCATGAGACATATGACAACATGGATGAAACTTGAAGACATAATACTGAGTGAAATAAGCCAGGCACAAGAAGAGAAATATATATTACCATTAATGTGAACACTGAAAAGAGTAGAATAAATGGTATATAATGTAGAATGTAGGGGACCTAGTGATAGATAGGAATTAGTGAATGGGGAACAATAATCTAATAAGAACAAATAAGTTATTGTGGGTAAATTTAATGTTCTGGGAATGCTCAGGAATAACCATGGTTTGTTAATTTCTGGTGGGTATGGTAGAAACAAGTTCACAGAAATGTAGTTATCTTAGGTTATCTGTTTTTCTTAGTTCTTTCCTGGGATATAATCTGTGTATTTTCTTGGGGTAGAATAGGAACATGTTGGATATAATGTAGTTATTTTATGTTATTTGTTTTTTCTTATTCCTTTGTTTTGGTTTTCTTTGAAATGTTTTTTCTTGTCCATTTTTTTTTTTAATTTTTTGATAAAATTAATTTAAAAAAACAAAAACAATGAAAAAAAGTATGCAGAGACCCCCAAGTAGCTGGGGGAAATGCAGAGGTGTTGGGCTTCCTCACCTGGATGATAGCTGAATTGCCGATGCTCTCACAGACATTGAGGACTGGTGGGCTGACTTGCTGAACCCTTTATCATGGGACTTGCCCTTAAGAAGCCTGTTACTACAAGGGAGAGGCTAGGCCTGCTTATACTTGTGCCCAAGTGTCTCCCCCTGAATCCCTCTTTGTTGCTCAGATGTGGCCCTCTCTCTCTAGCTAAGCCAACTTTGTGGGTGAAATCACTGTCCTCCCTGCTACATGGGATCTGACACCCATGGGAGTGAATCTCCCTGGCAATGCAGAATATGACTCCCAGGGAAGAATCTGGACCAATCATCATGGGATGCATAACATCTTCTTGACCAAAAGGGGTATGTGAAATGAAATGAAGTAAAGTTTCAGTGGCTGAGAGATTCCAAATGGAGTTGAGAGGTCACTCTAGTGGGCACTCTTATGTGCTATATAGATAAATTTTTTAGGTTTTAATGAATTGGAGTAGCTAGTAGTGAATACCTGAAACTATCAAACTACAACCCAGTAGCCTTGAATCTTGAGGACAATTGTATAACAGTATAGCTTACATAGGGTGACAGTGTGATTGTGAAAACCTCGTGGATCAGTCCCCTTTATCCAGTGTATGGGTGGAAGAGTAGAAAAAGGGGGCAAAAAACTAAAAGAAAAATAGGGCAGAAGGGGGGATGATTTTGGAGTTCTTTTTTTCTCTTATTTTTTAATTCTTATTTTCACTTTTTCTGGTAGAAGGAAAATGTTAAAAAAGAATTAGGGTGATGGATGAACTGTATGATGGTAATATGATCAATTGATTGTATACTTTGAATGCTTGTATGGTGTGTGAATAAATCTTAATAAATAAAAAAATTTGACACTGGGGCTGGAAGGGAAGGAGGGCTGAGGCCACATGTCAGAAGGGTGAGGCATAAAGGATGCCTGAGAAAATTGATTGACAGGGGAAGAAGGGACCACTTTAGGAAAGCCTGGATGCCAAGTATTAGAGATTATAGCACAGAAGCCAAAGACAAGCTACAGACCTCATTTGGGCTTTGTTAAATTCTTTACTATAAATCATATAACATAATACAATAAATATTAGGCAAAATGTAAGTTGAATACATTTTAACTCACAAAAAGATGTATGCTATGTATTAAAAACAGAAACTAATCATATAAAGAATGAAAACCCCCACCTCATTAAAGATCTGGTTCTCACTCTCTCTTTCTCCCTCTCTCACTCCCCTGACTGGTGTGGTGTGTATTCTGCACAGGTGCACATTGCTCAAGGAACAGACAATCACTTTTTTTTCTTTATTCCCTGCCATTTTGGTCTCCATACTGTCTGTGTTTTTCAGTCTGCAGGCCAAGGCCCTAGTGTGTGTGGAGCTGTGCTGAACCTCCTCTCTCCTCTCCTTCCATCTGTTTCCAGAGAATATTTACTGGGAAAATAAGGAGTTTGCTTCTCATAGTTGCCCTATTCATGCTCACTACTTGTCACCTTATGGCCCCACTCATGGTGTGAGAGAGAAGCCCTCTGCCCATCACAGAGACATGGGGCTTGCCCAGGGACACAGGTCTCCTAACACAAGGAGGGGGCAGGAACCCAGGCATGCACCTCTCTGAATCTGGGTCCTTTCCACAAGGCCCCTGCTGGGGATGTGGTCAAGGATTTGGTCTTTGGATGGACCAGGGTTTGAAACCTTAGGCCACTACTTTACCACAGCATAAACACATGGAAGCCACTTAACCTGGGCTTCTCTTACTTCTTCTCTAACAGGCACATGGCAAGTCTCATGGTTTTGGTTGCAAGGATAGAAAGTGTCAGTACTTGTGCAGCCTGTAGAAGGGATTTCTAAAAACAGTTCAGTCTTATTAGAACAAAACAATGTTTAAAAATGTTTGCTGACTTTGATTTGGATGATCTTTGGTGGATGAAAAAGGTCTAATAATTTAAACAAAGCAAGTTATTCAGCTTTATTAATTAATGGAAAATCCTCTATTTTGCTACGAATCCAATATGAACCACTGTATTTAAATGAAGGGAGAGAGAAAACAAATGAGGGAGAAGACAGTGAGCTGCATGTTGAAAATCTGGGTCTGAAAATGTCACCCAACATGGGTGGCCATATGCCCGGGTCAGTCGTACAGCTGGAGAATGTGGGAGTGAGCAGGGGTCTGTGCCCTGAGGGCCTCCTGCCCCTCTGCGAGTCTGCTGGACCTGAGGGAGCTGCGGGCCTTTCTCAGCTCAGTGTCCATGAGGTTTGCTGAGCTCCCCTGGAGGCCTGAGCAGCTTCCCTGATGATGGGGCCACCTCCAGATTGGGCAGTGTCCCATGGTGGCCTCAAGGATCCAGGCCTATCTGGTGTTTCTGACATGCCTGGACCCTCCCCTATGGAGGACCCACCTCACCCTGATCACCTCTCCTGATGCTGCAGCTCAAGTCACAGTGGGATAGTGGGAGCCCCAGATTCCAGATGGAGGGATGGTTGTCACAGAAGAGGTGATTGCATGACAAGGAATGACAAGAGAGCTCCCCTCTCAGCTGCAATAGCTCACCAGCCCCAGGGCTATGAAATGACACTGAGTATAGCAACTCTCCCAAAAGGGAAAAATTTCTTTTTTTTACCTTTGAAGTCCCCTGTTACAAAGAATTGAAATATTTTTACTGTTCATGTTTTCAGAACAGATCTCAGAAGTCACTTCAAAGCCCTTCTTTTCTATTGTATCTTATTTTTTTCAGGTCCCAAAGGGAGGGGCTCATTCAGGGAGCAGAGGGGGTTTTATGTCTCAATTCCCCCTGGTTCTGAGCCCTGTGTGAGCTCTGGATCTGCCCTCCCATATCTGGCAGTGATCATCAGCCTCATCTTCAGGCTGTTGCCCAGAGAGGAGCAAATGTGCGGTAGTTGTCAATGCATCTTTTGATCCAGAGAAGTGACTAGAAAACCCAGATCCTAATTGCTAGTTCTGAGCATGAGTAAAAAAACAGGAGAAACCAGAAGAGCTCTGTGCCTTCTGCTGATACCAGAATATACTTTGCCCTGTGATGTTGATGCCAACTTCTCAGAGTGCAGGTGAGTGGTGGGAGTTCCTAGGGATGAAGAGAAGGAGGGCAGCAGAGTCAGCACAGGCTGGGAGAGGGAAGCTGCAGAGAAACACTCATGAGTGATGGGGCAGAGATCAGGTGAAGCTCCTGAGCTCTGAGCCAGTCTCTGAGGCCTGTCCCTACCTGTACAGTGGGAGAGGAGCAGGAGGAGGAGAGGGGTCCAGGCCATGGTGGAACAGGACATGCATCCATCATCACAGACAGGGACAGGGATTTTGGAAATTGTTGAAGTCATGAAAACATAAAAAATGACTCAATGGAACATTTGCACCATCACAAAGCTTCAACCATCATCACTATGACTATTCTGTTTAACCTTTTAGTCACCAGGAACCCTCAACACACACCCTCACTCAAGGGCTTTATAACAAGTCTTAGACATCATATCACTTTGTGTAAAATGACATCATATCACTTTTAAGTTCACAACTCTTTTATTTCAAAACATTGGATTCCAACAACTCTCTGTAAATTTTTTTTATTTTCATCTCCACAATGGTTAGCTAATGGTTGAACTGATTGGAAATTGAAGGATTCACAGTGGATTTTAAGTTTTGAAAATTGTGTGGTTCATGGCATGACATATTTCTTTGAATTCAGCTCAGTCTGGCTTGTAAATTCTCAGACTATCTCTTACCAGCCCCCTTCATCCACTTCTCCCACTGCAGACACATCTCACCTTGGCACAAAGAGTTTATAGGCTGCTTCATTCTTACCTCAAGACCTTTCCCACTGGTGTCCTTTGTGGGTGGGAGTTTGGCCTAGGGAGCTGAATTCTGGAATTTATATTATATGGTGGATTTTGAGCTCTGTATTTAACATCTGGTTCATGATGACATATAGATGATGACATATATATATGTCATGGGATCTTAGTTAATTGAAATGTTAAGCAGACATTCCCTTACTACCCCATGAACTGCAGTTTATTTGCTCATGGACTTTGCCTTCTGTGCTCAGAGGTTGCTCCAATCATCTACCTGCTCCCTGTGGTTTCCTTACTTAGGACCTGGGGGCCCATCTCCACCATTGCTACATTCTCCACATGAATCCCTGGAGTTCAGTGCATCATACAGGTCACCTGTCCCAGCCTCTAACCACTGCCTCATATATCCTGCTAATTAAACCACCCAGAGCTCAAGTCCATGTTCCTCTCCTGTTCTCCAGAGCTGAGGTCAATTTTTGTCCTTGGCATCTCCTTTCCAAAGAACTGAGAACCCTGATCTCAAAGTGTCCACAAAGTGATGATACTTACATGTGCCTCAGACCTGATCTTCTTTCTGGAATTTCAATTTGGTGAATTCATATATTCACAGAACAATTGTCTATTGAGTTTGTACTCAGTGTCAGACAATGGTCTTGGCTCTGTAGTTACATAGATGACAAAACAGGAAAGAATACCTGTTGTCATGGATTTTTTTCCTAGTTTGGAAACCTACAGTGGAGAAAGTCACTAATGATGAAACCATATCCATATGTGGCTGGAACTGTATCCTGGCAAGTTCCTTGCATTGCAAATCTGAAGCCCATTCCTGACTGTTCAGTGCCCCTCACCTCCCACAGGATGCTGACACTGAACTTGTCCCCATTCTGTCCAAGCCTCCCCTCCAGCTGCTCACCTTCCCCTACTGCCTGAGCTGCCTGAGTGCAGGTGCCCATCACTGTTCACCTGGGCCACCCAGAGTCCCTGGGTGTGCTCTTGTTCACCATTGGCTGTTACTTTATTTCCCTCTTTACACCATAGTTGAGGTTATTTCAAATTTCTGTGTCAGACAGAGGCACCCCTCTGCTTAATAGTACCCATAGATTGTTCCCTGCCAAGATTCAGTAAAATCTTTAGGGTCATGTTCAAGATGTCTCTGAGCCTGCCCTTTGTTTTATTCCCAGCCTCCTGCCTCAGCTTCCCATCCCCATGGAGCAGAGGGTAATCCAAGAAGGTTGTGGTTGCAAAAGGGATTCTCAACCCTGAACCACAGGGCTCCATTTGCTGGGATCCCTTCTGTCCTTCTGCTCCTAGGCCCTGCCCTCCTCCTCCAGAACCAGCTCACTCAGGGCCTCCTGGAGAAG
This sequence comes from Choloepus didactylus, assembly GCF_015220235.1. Classification (NCBI taxonomy): domain Eukaryota; kingdom Metazoa; phylum Chordata; class Mammalia; order Pilosa; family Megalonychidae; genus Choloepus; species Choloepus didactylus. The sequence goes on from NW_023637593.1 coordinate 204,281, forward strand.
GTTGAGCACTGGAAGCTGGGGAGCATTTATGTTCTCTTATGAATAACTTTCCCAGGAAATTCCCAAATGTGAAATACCAATGCCTGTGTGATTACTGCATTGTGGGAAATAGAATCTAACCTTGGATTCACTGAACAAAAGAAAAGAATGGGACATCTTTCTCCAATTTGTGATGACCATTTATACTCCACACAACAGCAGTCATGAGTTGTGGTGTCATTTAAAGTTGCTTTAAATCTCACATCTTTCTCACTCAGTAGGAGAAAACTGTCCTCTGTTACTTGAGCAGGTACCCAGAGTAAATTGAGGTAAATGGAGATTCTGTAGCATTTGAATCAAGGTCATTGTTAGTTATGAAAATCTGAAAAAAGCAACATGAAGACAGCCTGGAGTAACAGTCCTTGTGTTCCCTTAAGTAGGAAACTGAAATGAAAGAGAATCTGT